>NW_027123604.1:103996-107667 GCF_001457755.1 Trypanosoma equiperdum
TGTACGTGTGTATCTATGCGTTTGAGAGTCATAGCGGTACGTGAGCGTGTTTACTCGAGTGTGCTTTTTGTGATGGATACCAACATGAAGAAAAATGGGTTATAGGCTTTGCGGAAGTGTGTGATCTCGTTTCTTCTGAGATACATGCAGTGTGTAAGGTAGGGTACTAAAACTAAGGTATTTCCCCGCACTAAGTTATTACACAACAGTCTCAACCGGACTGGTCTTTACACTGAGAAAGTGCTGCACAAAGTGGGATGAGGAAATACCGGGCTTTCCTTGTTAATTGTTTTTCCTTTTTTTTTCATTTTATCGCTCGTTTTATTTTCTTTTACGGTCACTCGCATGTATATGCGCCTACGAACTCTCACAAAACAACGCTGATCGGCTAACCGGCGATGTGGTGAGTTGAGCGGAATCGTAATAATAGTGCCCAGTTGAATGATGCGCTTAAAAATGGATGCCACATACTCCGAAGAGTTCTGGTATTTATTTATTTTTACGCATACAAGCATATTTTTGTAGCCGTATGTGAGGGAGTGTTTTTCATCCTTCTACTTTGTATTTTTTTTTCCGGTTCCATCACCAAACTTTGTCTCACAGATACGAACCAATGGACCGAATCCTTCGACCTTTACAATGTTCGGTTTCGAAACCTCTAGGCGATATTCTCATTTGTTCAAAAAATCTCGCCACCCTTCGTTTCGCTATATTATCATGTAGTAAATGTAACGGCCAGACTTCACAGCACCCTGTGTGGATTAATACTTCATAAATGGCAGGAGGAAGATCAAAGTAACAAAAAAAATGATGAATAGTTCGTGAGGATGGGCTGAAGCATAGTGGAATGCCTGATGCCGGTGAGGACTCCACACTAATTTGGAATATTGACTTAATCGTCAAAGTTTTAAATATATATATATATATATAGGCAGACAAGGGGGAGAGAAAACTTCAACTAGTCTTTTCCTTTTTTCTTCTCTTTTATCCTTTTTTTCTCATTTATTCGTTCATTTTGACGAAGGAAATCGAAAGGGTTAGCACATACAAATACACAAACAGACAACAATAAGGAGAAGCGTTGAAATAGCCACAGCGACAGCAGGAGTCAGGATCACATTAAGAAGTGGTCAACTAAATGTTTTCTGCTGGGGACGCACGGCGGTACCCCGGTTTCTTCACACGAACGTGGACTCCACCACCCGAAAATATTGGGCATGTGAGAAGCAACCGAAGCGCCAGCAGCATCCAAGGAGGTTTGACACATGAGACACCGCCGCTGCTCACACCGCGGCTGGCGGCACCAATTAATGTGCGAGGATTGGCCGCAACGGATTCCATACCTCGTCTCAACAATCCTTTACCATCTCCTACGGGGTTGCTGACTAATTCTGCACTCGTCGGCATGCCACGTGAGGAACCCAGCATAATGCCGCTTCTCAGCTCCAAACAAACTGCTCCTATGGGAATGCACCCCACCATCTTCGCTGGGCGTCGGGGCTTGGCGGACATGTCAGAGGAGGAGCGCATGGAGTACACAAATCGCTTGGAGGGAGATATGACTCATGTGCATAATACCCTTAGCCGTGCGTATCAGTTGCGTGATGACTACAAAAATGAGGCTGCACGCCTCCATCGTGAGTTGCAGGACAAAAATCATCGTTTTGATTGCCTTTTGCGCGAGCATAGTGCATGCAACGACGTAATATACCGCTGCAAGCGAGAAAACGAAGAACTGCGTCAAAAACTTGACGAATCGGAAGGGGAGGTGCGACAGCTTAGGGATAAGCTAGTGTCCGTAAATTCACAAGGCAAATATGTCCCATCTGGAGGTGAACGACATGTTGGCCGTCAAGAGATAAGTGCGCTTGAAGAGAAGAACAAAAAACTTGAGGAAGAACTTCTGGAGCTAACTAAAGAGCTTGAAAGGGAACGTGAGTGTATTAGGCACCACGCTGTCGCTGCAGAAATGGGGAAAAGTGAAAACACGAGTCATGAAGAGGAATTGGCGCAATCAAGGTACCTGTTACAGGTGAAACGTACAGAGATAACGGATCTACAGCAGCTTCTTCGAAAAGAACGTGAAGACTACGAAGAAAGCCTTAGGGAAGCAATACAAGCGCGAAACAACCTTCACCAACAAAACACCGCACTGCAGGAGCAAAAGGAACAATTGCAGGAAATGTGTGACGAACAGCACAGGACGATTGAGGATCTTACTTCACAACTACTACAGCGCAAAACTGAGCAAGCAGTACAACGTGGGGCACCTGACACACAAATGGAGACAACAGACGAGAACAAAACAGACACAAATACAAACAACGATGATGAAGTGTACAGAATGCTGGAACTACAACAGCACACACTTCAACAGCAGTTCTTCTTGCTCCGTAGGGAAGGAGAAGCGAAGGACATCCTGCTCCAAAAAGCGAGCGAAGAAATATTTAACCTCCAAAATCTTCAGCAGCAACTAGAGGCCGCCCTTCAGAAATCGAGAGAACACGCTGCAGAACTAACGAAAAGCCTTTCCCACACACAAAACCAACTGCAGACTGCTCAAGAAAGGATCACCGAAGATAGCTATGTGATCAACAACTTTCATCATCAACTCAGAGAAAAAATACAAATATCAGGCTCCATAAGCGGTGAAAAGAACATTCCACAAGGCGGGAATAAAGAGGAATCAATAGAGTTAGTGACAAGAGAGACACAGATGCCATCAAGGTCAGGAAATGATTCGCAATATATTACTGCAAATGTGCAACATGAGAAAATAAACCAACCACAAAAAGCCGATAGCGGTCACAATGCCACAGGGAATAACAAGGAATTGTCGTCAGCTCAAAATGACGAGTACGAACAAGCCATAATCAAGCACAAGATGACAGAAGAAGGTTTAACAGAAGTCATAGAAGCACTGAAAACGGAACTGCAGCACACACAGAAGTGCCTTCGCGAGGCAGGAGAAGAGAACGTGCAACTAACGAATAAGTTGAATGCGGCTGGAGCTCGGGGCCGCTCAACAAGTACAACAAGAAGTGGAAGTTTAACACCAAATGATACAGAAGGATCACTGAGAACATATAATGCCGGATTGAAAACACAGTTATCCTCCGCCTTGACAGCCCTAACACAGCTAGCAGAAGAGCACGATGCTACACTAGCAAGAGCAACTGAAATGGAGGAACGTGTTTCTACACTTGAGGAGGAACTCCGTACAGCGCACTCAACCACGAAGAAAATGTCTGCAGAACGTGAGCTACATGTGACAAAACTTACGCAACTTGAGGAAACTGTTTCCCGTTTGGAGAGTTACGGTACAACACCTGAACAAACTGTGGCAGCTTTCACAACAGAATTGCAACACACGCAACAACGTCTTCGTGAAGCAGAAGAAGAGATCATACAGCTAACGAATAAGTTGAATGCCGCTGGAGTTCGTGTACGCACCTCACAGTCTGACAAGGATGGCAATGCACGAGCTGCTCTTGTGTCTGATGTTGCTGTAAGGAATGCTGATACGGATCTTGGTACACAATTGGCATCTGCTTTAGTAGCACTTGAGCGACTTGCTGAGGAACGGGAAGCTGCTTTAGAAAAGGCAACTGAGATGGAGGAACGTGTTTCTACACTTGAGGAGGAACTCCGTACAGCGCACTCAACCACGA
>NW_027124364.1:0-4139 GCF_001457755.1 Trypanosoma equiperdum
CGCTCATCCTCTTGGATGGTGTAGCGTTCTTCCTTCTCATCACGCAATAATTCCTCCTGCTCTCTACGTGCTGACTCTGCCATGGCCTCCATTGCAGCCTTGATTGTTGCAACATCGCTAGCCTCACTTCGTTCCATTTCCGCATGCATACGAGTTTCGTCACGCTGTATTTTGGCACGGTGCTGTTGTTCATCACGAGCGAGATCCATAAGTTGTTCAAAGAGCCGCAGCTGTTGTTCCGAATCCCATGTAGCAACCTCAACACGCTCACGCCGTTTTTTTTTACTCTCCTTATTGTTTTCATTTTTTGCTTCTTTTTTTTCTTCTTCAGTGTTCTGTTTGGTGATTGTTTGTTGTTGGTGTTTTGTTTGTTTTTCCGCTGCGGTAGGTGTTCCTGTTCTTTCCTTTGTGATCATTGCTTTTTGATCTATGGGTTGTTTGTAGTTCTTTTGAATTAAGTCTTGTTGTGTTGAGAGTTCTGACATTCCTTCATCGGATGTTTCACTGACTTGGCCGTCTGATGCGTTTGTTGTTGTGCGAGGACTTAATTTGGCATCAGAAAACTCGTCATTGAGTTCGTGATGTGCTGCAAATCTCTTTCTTTCATCCTCTTCACGTAATTTTGAAAGGACGTTGCGGCGGTGTGCTTCCGCAATTCCGATTGTGTCACGCTCATCTGCCTCCTTTACTAGCGTAGCAGCGATAGTTTGCTCGATTTCCCTTACAATGAGTTGGAATGAAGCCGCAACCTCTTCTTCCTCCTCAATCGTGTGAATTACTAGCGGCGGCGGGCGATGGAACGGCGTTGGTGGTGGCAAATAGCGATATTCTGCCGGAGGAAGCGGCTGACTGCGGGCACGTTCAGCTGTTGTGCGACGCGGGCGTTTTGCAGCGGTGCCCTTAATGGTGTACAAATCGACCGATATTCGTTCCTCCTCGCTGAAGGCCGCAACGGTTCCTCCTTCATCCCCTTTGCCTTTGCTATAGTTAGGGTCGGTTGGCAGCCGGCCGACCGCGGCAAGTGTCAATGACGTGTTAGAGCCGCCGGTGCTGAGGGCCTCCTTCTGCCCACTGGGCGATGTTAAGTTTGTTGAGAACTGAACAGATGACGTACGTCTCCGCCGGTCAGTGACGGAGAGTGAACGCTTCGGTGGGGCCAACACTCTTTTTGAGCTCTGCGATGCCGCCGACGATACGCCGTCATCTATTGGCACTCGTTCATCCACACGGTTTCCGCGACGGCGGCCCGACTGCGCGAGACGAGAAATCGCGCAACACGCGGGGCAACGTATATGCCGCCCAGCGTTGTCGCAATGCACGAGAGCACACGGTTGGCACGCGTAGTGACGGCAGTCAACCAGCGAGAAGAAGGCAAATACTGGTGCCAGCGGATCATTAGGTGGTGGCGAAGAGCGCTTCCGGCAGAAAACGCACATATCACGTTCACGTGTGATTCCATGCACACGAATAGATGTAGCTGAGATGTTGTGTGAAGTCAGACCAGACATAATTTACAGGTATCAAAAGGATACGTCAGGAATTACCTACTGTATACACGAAATTGCCTTGGGTCGCACTCCAGACAGCAAAAAGATTCCTCCCCGTGTTGTACTTCTACGTGCCGTTATTAATGCACCAGCTTTCCTTTGGTTACTTCCGAAAGTCACAGCTGCCGTGCCCCACCCCCAGAGAAGTGGCACAGTGAATAGCAATGAGCCCCTGCTTCTTGCAGGGACTAACTAAACCTCTTTTCCCTTTCCCTTCGCCTCCCCCACGAAACACCTCGACGCCCCGCGGCGGCCAGTAGCTTCAACAGAAGAGAGGAAGGGAGCGAGCACTGCTGCAGCTTCCCTCACTCCCCTTTCACACTGGCCTGTTTCCCCTTTCTTTTGCTAGGCGGATAATTATGAACTTATCTTCAAGGTTTGACCCTACCTTCTCCCACTGGCCTTGCTTTCCGTCCTTTGTAGGACGGGTGAGGAATTCACGATGAAGACGAAGGGTAATCAGCGAAAACACATAAGAAGAGAACAAGATAACGATCAGTTGAAATTTAATCAGAAGCAGACTGCCCATTTTGATGAAATGCATAACCCCCGCCCGCAAGTGGAAGCAATGTGCGCGCGTGAAAATGATTTAAGAATAATAAAAGAGGGGGACCTGAAATCGTTATGCCACCAGCGCGGTCAATCATACGAAACCGATTCACAACATGATACACGTGTCTCCTGTAACGGTTGCAACTTTTGGGCCTTGTTGGCTCTAACGAAGCATGGCTCAACAGAGGTCCACAAATGGCATCGAATGCAGATCCCAGATGTAAGATTCAACCGCCCTCCCCTTTGTTTCCTCCTTTTCAACGACGCTCTGTCACTTGATCGAGGCTCCAGGCAAGAGGAATCCACAAGAGTTTGTCGTTCCTTTCCGCCATTAAAAAGCAGAACTAGTTTGAAGTTACTGGGCCACCAAGGGGACAATATTTCACGCCGTGGTCCATGCCGGTGTCCATAGCCGCATACGTGAGTCGTCGCCACCGCTAACGACTACATTACTAAAAGGCGCAGGGGCAAAGCCCCGCTGCATGTGGTTGGGCACCGTAAGTGTGTATGAGGTATCCCCTGTGTAGACGCAGTGTGCGTGAATGGCAAACAGGGAAGTGTCCTGGGAGAGGACGTGGCTTTCGTTGCAGCTGAAAGAAGCACGGAAGCTGCGGTGATTACATTTTCCAGGCTCGCCGAACGACATAACTTCTGTACAGCCCCACCCACCATCCCCACGCCGCAGGTCCCACAGCCGAGCAACTGAGTCCATGCCCGCGGTGAGGAGAATATTACCAGTTCGACTAAATTTTACGCTGGTTACCGGAACACTTGAGTGTGCATTGTTTACCTTCGCCACAATGCGACTACTGACTCCGTCATACACAATCAGTGATCCGTCTAGACCGCATGAGGCGAAGGTCCGGCCGTCGGGAGAAAAATCCACGTCACATAGAGCAGCCGCGTGGCCTGCGTCACAGCCTTTCCTCTGAGAAGCACCACGAGCTACTCCCTTTCCTCCTGCCATCGCGGTTACGCAGGTTGCTGCAGCGTTATCGGAGTGTGCCACAGGGGCCACCACTGATCCACTCCGGAGGTTCAGAAGCCTTGGCGTGGTGTGATCTGTAGCGTACAGCACGTATTCTCCAGAGGGATGAAAAACGGCGGAACGTACAGGAAAAGCATCACGTAATTTGTGTACAACGTGGTTGTCTGGTTGACTGTAGTCACGAATGTACAAATCTCCCTCGAAACCTCCAGTGACAAGAAGCTGCTTGGTTGGATGAAAGGAAATAGCCTCCACAGAGTGCGTGTGTTCATGAAAGCGACGGGCCTCAGCGAGCTCCGTAATTTTGTTGCTTGCGTTGCCCACCCCAATATTACTAGGGTTACTCCCATCAAGTCCGTTAAAGTGCTGCTCCTGCCGCACTTCTTCAAGGGCACTGAGATCCTCAATTGTATTCAAAGAAAAAATGGCACACAGACCATCAGTTCCCCCACATGCAATAAGCGAACCATCCGAAGAAAATGCCAGACGTCGAACAACACCACCTAGAGATGAGGTAATAAAACGCTCTCGCATACGATACGCCATGGATCCCACCCTTGCACTCTCTGATAGGTGTAGCGGCATATATACCCTCGATGCACTCAAATATCGCTCAACAACTTCAAATTTGAAGAAGTTCTCAATTTCAACCACACTGCTCTCCTCCACAGCGAGACCCCAACTAACCACCTTCGACAATCGATCAGCATTTTCCTCCAGCCTCGGAACAACAACGTTAGTAGCGTCTGCGACAGCGGATGCAGCAGCAAGAAAACCATCATGATGCAGCTGACGAATAACCATCTGGTACAAAAGTCGAGAAAAATTTTGCTTCAAACAAATAGAACGAGCTCGTTTACGAGAACCATGATCTACGCCATGACCTACGGACAACGACCCAGCAACCCTTTCAGCACTCATCGATTTATTCAAGTTTTCTCCAGACATCAGAATAATAAATAAACACTAAGAGAAAAATAAAAAGGCGCAGGAAAAGAGTATAGTTTCAAGACATCATCCTGCGGTATCCCGCGTTCAGATGGTAATTCCAG
>NW_027122968.1:0-953 GCF_001457755.1 Trypanosoma equiperdum
CGCACCAGTGGGGGGAAACTCTCACGAAGGCATGAAGAAAATTCCAAAAAATATATATATAATATGTTTGATTTTTCAAAATAGAACATTTTTTAAATTTTTCGAAAATTTGTTAATGGTATTAAACTTACAAATGAGGTAGCAGCAATCAGAATCAATTTCTTATTGACAAGAATACTGAGATGACGGTATTTTGCTTTAACTTTTTCCTGTCCATCAATGAAATCAATCCAGCCGCAAACAGATATCTTTCCTTCTTCGGTTTTCTTGGCGCCTTGGCACATTTTCTGTGTCACTATACAGGCCACAATTGGGTCTCCTGGTGCTGCAGTTCCATCTGTTCCTTGGTTTGTCGTCTTTCTATCTCTTTTTAGGTTTGCATTAAGCTGCTGTACAGGTTGCGTTGTTGTGTGCTGCTTGCTGTCTGCACGCATCGCTGAAGCTTGCTGCCTATATGGCGACATGTGTCGCTGCTGAATATCTTTCTCCTGCTTCTACCTGCCTCGCCCTAAAAAGCACAGGGACGACCGCAGTGAAACTGCCACGTGTCACCGTAAAAAAACAGCCGCTGTATCACTAGAAGAAAAAGATGGTTAATTTAAAAAATATTGGGTCGATGTGGGGATGAAAGCGAAGGTGCAAAAAGATTTAAGCAAAGATGTCTGCTGGATGCAAAAGGGTTGGGGTTTGCAGCAAAAAAGAGACGATTGATCATTAAAAAAGTTAAAAATTTATTTAAAACAACTAAAAATCAAAAAAATCAAAAAAATGAAAATTTAGAAAAAATTAAAGAGGCAAAAAAAATTTTAAAAAGCTGCTGGGGTACAAAAAATAAAAGCCGCAGCGCGGTTTGAGAGAATAAGGGTTAAGTTGCGCATCACAAAAGAGCCGCTGCACGGCTAAAAAAATAAAAACAAAAAAATTGTAACAAGCCAGAACGAAGGTTGAAGCTA
>NW_027122968.1:963-1566 GCF_001457755.1 Trypanosoma equiperdum
CAAAAAAAGGGAAGAGTCGCAAAAAAAAAATCTGCCCTTAAAATAATAAAAATCAAAAACGTGAAAAATTTAAAAAATTGAAAAAGTCAAAATGAAAAATTTTTTAAAAACTAGTGAAAAGTGGAATTTTTTCAAAATTTAAAAATATATATATATATATAAAAACAAAAAATATTAAAATTTAAACAACAAAAAATGATCCAAAAAAATTTTAAAAAACCAAAATTAAAAAAACAGGAGACGCAAAAAAAATTCAAATTCAAATTTAAATTCAAAAACTCGCAAAAAAAGGTTTGAAAGAATCTCGAAAACGGGGGTTGAAAAACTTTTAAAAAAAACTAAAAAATCTTAACCCTAAAAGAAAAAATCAAAAATGCCAAAAAAAAAATGAATTGGAAAAAGACTGAAAATCTAAACCGGAGTTCGAAATTAAAAATATTAAGAAAAAACTGAAATTTAAAATTCAAAAGCACGAAAAAAAGGGGGAAATTTTGAGTTGGCTCTGGTTTTTAAGAAAATTCTGAAAAAAAATTGGATGTCTGCGCACGGAGGATGGGGGAGGGGAAGGAGTGTTAGGGTCCGCATAACAAAATAGCCGCTGCA
>NW_027122968.1:1576-5095 GCF_001457755.1 Trypanosoma equiperdum
TTAAATGAAGCAAGCTAGGACGGAGGTGTGAGCTAAAAAAAATAATTAGTAGAAAAATGAAAATTAACCCTAACCCTAACCCTAAGCCGGGAAACCCTCCCTAACTAACCTAACTACCCCCCTCCCTCCCTACCTACCTCCCACCCACCTGCACAAAAAAATCTAAAAAATAAAAAAATTCAACGGGAAAGGGGGAAAAAAATTTAGTTGCCAGAAAATATTTTTTACAGGATCGGAATTTTACAAACACAGTTCAATTTTTCGGATAACTTGGGTGTTAAAATATATCAAATAGCAAAGTTTTCAAGTAGCAAAAATTTTAGCAAGGAAGAGAAAGAAGGGGAGGGATTAAAAAAGCAAAAATGCAAGCCAAAGAGGGCCCTTGTTAATTAAAAATGAATTGCTTCCTGCGGTGTTTGTATTGCCATTTTGATTTACCCCCGCTTCTTGTTTTGGCTTGTAATTCGGATCCACTACGCACTTTTTATTGTCACTTTCGCCGGTGAGTTTACAACCATCTTTGCAATCGCCTGCTCCTTTATTTTGGCATGTTTCCTCTGTTTCGGTTATTTTTGTTGCTATTGTGTTGTCTTTTTTTGCCTTTTCTTCCTGCAATTGGTTTTGTAAGCCTTCAAGTTTGTCCCTGTTCTTCATGCGTTGAAGCAACAGACTTTTCCTTAATCCGTCTGATCCACTGGCCTGTTTGACTGGTTTTGTTTCTGACTTTTCGCCGGCGGCTGCTGTGAGTGGCTGTTCGTCTATTGATGCTGCAATCTTTTCCGCTTGGTTGCCTGTTTCTTTTTCGATTGTAGCTAGCACCGCGGCAGCCCACTCGTCTTGGGGCGGCCCTGGGTTAACCTTGCTTTCGGCTGCCTTGGCTTCTTTTAATATTTCAGTTACTTTCTTCGAGCTTATTGTGTTTTTAATCACCTGGTCTGCTGTTGTTCCGCAATTTTCGGTGTCTGCTGTTTGCAGTTGCCTTACTGCCGCGTACAATTTTTTTACTTGAGTGTCCGCATTTGTTATTGCGCCGTTGGCTGCGATGTTGTTAGCTGCTTTGTAGGTTGCTGCTGCGCTAGAGTCGCTGCCAGTGATTGTTAGGAAGCCGTTTACTATTGTTTTCGCATTGGTTGTCTGCATGAGGTCGCCTCCGCTCGCTACGCCGCCCGTCTTGTGTAGCAACATACATTTGTTGTTCTCGGCCGCGTCTAGGAGAGTGCCTCTTGCGATCTGCTTGAAGCCGTTGCCGTCCATTACCTGGTCGTCGTGTGGCATGTCGGCCGCGGTCGTTTGAGGCTCATGGTCTGCGCAGTCTATGCCACTTTCGGTTGTGCTGGTCTGTTCCGTTGCTCCTGATCCTTTGAGACAATACGCTGTGCTGCTGCCGCCTGCTGAAAGCTGCTTCAAGCAAATTGACGAATTCACTGATGTGGCCTGTAGCCTTGGCTGCGAGCGCTGTTGCTTTTATTGCTTTAGGTAAGATTGTTTGTAGTTTGGCGGTCGCCTGCGAGGCACAGCGTCCGGCTTCCATAGCGACAGCTAAATAGACGGCGCTTTGGTTGCCGACACTGCTTGCTTCGGCCGCCGCTAGTGCGCGCAGCTGCGCTTCCTGTCCTGCTTCCACTGCTGACCTGAGTGTGTCAGCCTTTTTGGTCGCCCCCTGCCCTACTTTGTTTAAAAACGCTGATAGTTTGCACCGCTTTTGTACTTCTTACCATTTGAACGGGTCTTTCGTCGTTGCTTGTGTGGTTGTACAAACCACATGAAGTAGGTACGCAAAAGTTACCGCATATATTCCGCCGCGACACTGAGCGTTGCGCATGCCTTTTGTTTGTATTGGTTTTTTTCTTTCTCCATTATAGATGTAATCCGAAATGTATGGTCTGTTGGTAATTAAGTATACATACGCAATTTTTTCTGTGAAAATATAAAAAAATCAAATTCTCATCTGCTTTATATTATTGAATCCTATTTTGTGTTAAAGGCCTTTACAGTTGCTTCTTTGTGTTCTTTCGACCTTACTCAGAATTATGATAGTCAAAGTCACTCTAAGACATCTATCACTTTGAACAGCCACAGCGCACCCTAGGCTTCTTTGTCTGAACTATTTCCATCAATTTCCGGCGGTGTGCTAAAAGCAAGAAAGTGTCCAGTTCTCTGGTGTTACTGCCAACTAGAACTAATGTTGTTAAGAATTAGAAACAAGCCATCACGTTTGCATACAAAATCTTCTGCACAAGACGCATTGTTGTTTTCATCCTTATCTGTATAAACATGGGTGATTCACTTGCTAAGGCTGCTGTCACTCTGCCCTTTTTTGAAGAGTTCTTGAACTATTGCAGCTGCCAACTTTGCCGCTGATTTTGCCCCAAACATTGCTGACTGTTTTGGTGGCTGTTTCTGGTAGTATGGTTTTGGTTTTCGTACGGAAGCAAAGACAGAACATCCAATCCCTTTGATACGGCTAGCTTCAGCTAAATGCAATCTTACTTCTCTCATTTCCATTCTGTGTTTCTATTGCTTTCTTCTTAAAATTTAACGATACAAAAAGCTGGTGATAGAGATTAAATTCTTATGTAAAATGGATACTTTCTACTTGTTTCTGTTTGTTAAGGTATATTTGAATACACTCTAGTATACCAATAATTTCCTTCATTTCATTTAATAATATTCCTTTTCTTCTTTTGCTCTCATACTCACTCAATAATTTTACACAATTTATATTGCTTTATGTACTTATATTTTTCCTGTCCATTTTTTCCCAACACTACTTTTATTATAATCTTCGTAGATACACACTCACAGCACTCTCCTATCATTATTCTCACTATTATTACAACCCTAACTAATATTCATAAAATCATAAAAATAAGACAAAAATTGTAGCACTCATTTTTAATACCCTGTGACTCTACAAATTTGCATCCGCAGTTCTAAGTCTAACATATTTTTTTTAATTTCAGATTTTTCAAATTCTCAAAGTTTTTACTAATTTGTAAATTTTCATCAAAAAGTGAAATATATCAAGTTATAGAAAATTTTATAAGTTTCATAAATTTCAGCAAGAATGCTTAAAATACCACCAACCTCGTAAAGCCATAAACAATCGTAGCCAATTTATTATTGACTATAAAACTGGAATCTTTGAAAGAATTATTTTCCCATTCGTATTCTTGTGCCTTGGTGCATTCGGGTTCCAGTTTCCCTTTACAATTCCCTGTTGTTTCTTCAGTCCCTCCAGTTTGAGCTTGCGTTACAGGGACACCTTTCGCTGTGGCTTTGCTCGCATTATATGTGCACTTCTTTCCAGTCCCTTTAGTGTCATCATAACTGCATTGTTTGTTATTGTTACACTTTTCTTTGTTGGCGTCTCCAATTGCGTTACAAAATTCCTCCTGTGCCTGGTTGGTGGCGACAGCTGGTGGGCAGATTTCAGTGCTGACCACAGGCTCCACTCGGGTTTTTAACTCTTGGATCGCTGCGAGTTTGCTTGTCTGTATTTCTCCCGGGTACTCCAGA
>NW_027122968.1:5105-6579 GCF_001457755.1 Trypanosoma equiperdum
CTTAGTTTTACTTGGGTTTTTGAGCTTTCCACAAGCTTGGGGACCATTGTGTTTAGAATTTTCTCCTTTAGCTTTTGGGTCTGTGACGCTCCTGCTGGCTCCACACTGTTGATTAGCGAGGTGGCTATTTCATATTCTGTTGGTTTGGCTGGAGCTCCTTTTGGTTTCTTTACGATTGCAAGCAGCGCTTCCTTGAGCCTTTCTTGTGTTAGAATGTGTTCGAGTACTTCGTCGACGTTCTGTCCGCAGCTGCTGTGTGTGTGTTTTGCTAGGTCCCCTATTTTGTTGTAAAGGTTAGCCGTGGTTGTCGTGTCTGTCGCCGACCAAGAATTTCCTAGTGTGTTTAGTTGTGGTATTTGTGCTTTTGCACTTTGTGGTGTATCGTTGGGTGTTATTGTTATGAAACCTTGGGCTATGCTGACAGCGGAGCCGGGTCCGCTGTTGGCTTTCCATAGTTTTTCTACGTTGTCGTTTGCACCTGCTAGAAAAATACATGTCTGTGTCACGCTACCACTATGGAAATCTGTTGGCAGTGACAACGTTTTGAAGCCTTTGTTGTCTAGTACATTGTCATCGACTGTTGTTTTTGCCTCAGCCTTCTCTAGTATCTCTGCTGGGCAGCCATATTCGGTTACAGTGGAGGCTGCTGTTGCTGTGTCGACGCCGTTTTGAACGATGCACTTGCTGTTTGAGCGACCTTTCGAAGCCTGTCGGAGAATGTCTATTACCTCCGAAATATGCCCGCTCGTTTTGGCGCCGTTTGTCGCCGCATTTAACGCTATTGGGGCTAGAGTTGTAAGAGCGTTGACTGCATCGTTTTAACACCTTGCAGATTGTCCGGCCACTGCCGCATAAAGCGTTGATGAGTTGGCGTCGTTCGTGCTTGCCGCAGCCAGGTTTACTTTGGCTGCTGCTTCATTTGCTGCCGATACCTGGTTTATTAGGTTGTTTATCTTGGATAAAGCGACACCTTCGATATCCGCTAAGGTTTTGGCTACTTTGCAAACCTTCTTCATGGGCTCTTCGTCAACGGCTGGGCCACTTGGCGATACAGGTACTGCCAGCAGCTTTAGGGCTAGTGCGAGCGCAAGGGCACTTGTTGCACATCCCGAATTTGGGCGCATCGCTATTACGATAACTGTGGTTCGCTTGCGGTTCACCTTTCTATTGTGAGACTTGGAGGTGTGGCTTGTTGGAGAAAAAAAAATCCGCAGTTGTGTTTATTCGGTGGCGCCTTCCTGGCTACTCGGCATTTTTTTGCTTTTGAGTTTGTAGATTCTGCTCTCACCTGTCAATGTATATGTTGCTTTAGTCCACCGCCACTTCGCACGGCCAATATCATTTCAACGGCATAAACATAATTAGAAGGAAGTAGGAATTCAGACCTTAATTTTGTTTTGAGAAAAATTCTTTCAATTTCCTTTAGTAGCCAAAAACATAAACAAGTTCTTGTCACATGTATGGATAGTGTCCT
>NW_027122968.1:6617-7918 GCF_001457755.1 Trypanosoma equiperdum
TACCCTGTTAGCACCTTACTTTCATGCCATCATGGACAAATTTTGCCATAAGCCTTCCGTTTACATTCACCCACTACTGTGTGAAACACATATTTACTGCTGTCGTTTTTCTGAACGTTTGTGGTCTCATTTGACTCCTGATTTCTGATTTGTGGTTTTTTTGGAGTTCTTGCGCCACTACATCTACTATCTTAGCTCTGAGTTGTGTTTAATAAGCTGGTGGTGACATTGATGTCTTAAGTCGTTATTTTCTCTTCTGTGCCTCTACTTTGTTGTTTGTCGCGCCCTCACGCTGTGGTCTTAAGGTGGTTAGGTCGGTCATTCTGTTGCACTATTATTATTTTTTTCAAATTCAACGATACAGAAAGCTGTTTGTGTTCCAACTACCGTTCAGAGCTACTGCCTCAACTTCCTCTACCTGATAAGATAGGTTTAGCTGCACTCTTCTAAGCCACTTTTACTTTAAGCTCCAAAATCTTACATTTAAGCTGTATTTTTACAATTGTACGTGGTTGTATCTAGAAAAGAACAAAAATATACATTTAATCTAATACATTTATCAATTCATGTGGGTAACTAGAAAACAAAGGGTAACGGTTTCCACACTATCTTGTGGTTTTAAAGCTATTTTTTTTTGCTTGTTTTATGCATTTTTAACTTCTTTCTTTGTCTTTCAAATATTTACCCTTGTTTTCTGCCGGTGATAAAAAGTTTGCGACAATCGTAAGCTTTATTATTTTGTACCGCTTATTCTTTGATTTTCATTTATTGGAGAGACAAAATTTTACATAAAAATTACGGCTTTTTTCAGATTTGCTCTTTTTTCTAGACCACTGTGTATATATAATCGAGTCTTTATTTTAAACAACGCAAACTTCAACGAGCGTTTGGCACTAAATATGTCGTGGTGCTTATCGCTACCAGCCGCGCGCACTGGCTGCATCTGTTTGTTTTTAAGATTCAATATGGCCTTTACACTGGAAACTTTATCTCTCTCGTATCTTGCTCGAGCATCACCTTGTGTATGGTAATGCGTATTATTATATTTGCGTGTGAACGTGCATATAATTCATTTCCTTCTACTAAATGTATTTCTGCGTTTTTTTCATAATATTCACCCCACCTCCCCTCACTCACTCCCTCTCGCTTTCTCTTACTCTCCCCTTTTACACCCTTTCCATTGTTTTTACTGCCTCTATTTTGGTCTTTAATTTAGTCTTCAACACTAGTCTTGATATGATATTAGCGTATGCAAACTCACAACACTTACCTATTATTATTATTATTATTATTATTATTAT
>NW_027124311.1:0-4844 GCF_001457755.1 Trypanosoma equiperdum
GTCTTCCTTTAGTGCTCTCTACATTTTGCTTTCCCCCGTGTCTGATACAAGTTGTAGTTCACTGGAGTAATTAATCATTTCAAGAAGTGCGAAAATGACCACCGAAAGCGGGACGTGCTGTTCGAAGTTTGTGCACTACTGTAAAGTATTTCACGTTTTGGACTATTTTCTGCTAATTGGGATAGCATTCGTCGTTTGCCTGTGGATGGAATCCCTTCAACCGTATTGCCGAGGTTTTTCGTGGACCGATGCAACCATAAGCTACAAGCTAAAGAGTTCAACATTTTCTGTGTTAACTCTCCTTATAATGGAGGTTGCGCCCATTGGATTTTACTTCATAATGGAGTTTTTACGTGCCCTTTTCGCCTCGAAGGGGGAGTGGTATTTGGATATACATGTGTCTAACCGTCTCCCTGATGAATCGCGGGCTCCAGTAGAGATGCTGGAGGTATCTTCCGACGGGTTTAATAATGCTGCCGCGGAACGTACTGGTAACTGCCCTGACGGGTCATTTACGACAGAGAACAAAGGCAGCTCAAAGCGGTTAATGACGTTCCTTGAAACCGCTAATTATTGGGTTGTGGCGCACGGTTTCTCAGTTGTATTGGCCCTTTGTATCGTTGAAGTTCTGAAAGTTTACGCTGGTGTGCTCCGTCCCGACTTCCTCGCTAGGTTGGAACGCGAAGGTTACAATTCGACATCCAGAGTTAAAGATTGGTGCAAGGTTGCTGCAGAAGGCAGACGGTCTTTCCCTTCAGGTCACAGCGGTTGCGCCTTCTCTGTTTTCACGCCTATGGCCATGTACTTCCTTTCAGTTCTGCGTGCCTTCAGTGGTGCATCTGTGTGGCGCACGCTCGTTGGTCTCCTGCCGATTTATTTTGCATGCGCCGTTGCTGCGTCACGGTTACGCGACAATCGTCACCACAGCGGTGATGTAGTGGCTGGTAGCGTTATTGGCATGCTAAGCGGGCTTCTTGCCGTTGCCATCTTTTTCCGACTTGGCAAAGGGAAGGCATTCCTGGTGCCCCGCCGTCTGGATTTCGTGCGGCGTCATGGTGGGCAGGTGTTGTCTGATATAACTAAATGAGTACATGATGCTTTATTCTTCCCCTTCTTCTCATATTTGGTTATTTGTTATTTATGATTTAATATGTTTGACTTTCTTTTTACTCCCCATTCTATTCGCTAATATCGAAACCCCTTAACATCTGAAGAGCGCTGTGACACTAATGTCTAACTTTTATTCCGTAATTTAGTGTGTTAATAACGAGAGAGTGATTGGTTCTGTGGAGAGAGTGGATATAATAATAAATAGTTTCCGACGTAGTATAACATTTTACAACTTGTTTCTTTAGGAGGGCGTATGAACCCAAGGGTAACACAGACTACCATACGTGGGTTATGATTGAGACATCGAGGCGACATGTTTGCTGCAACCGTGGTTGGCTGCTGCTGCATTCCCATTTGACTCATTGTATGGTTCTGCTCACTGCCCTGCATTGTTATTCTTTTTTTAATTATTTTCGTCCATTGATATGATACCCATTGTTTTCCATTAGAAAAAAGTTAATGTGCGTTTTAATGTTTCTTTTCGGGTAGGTCGCCTTCCCCACTCGCTGTTTTTGTATTGCTTTCATCGGTGTTTTTACTTCTTCACATTGCCTCTTTTCAGTAGGATTATCACGTGTGTGTGTCTGTGTGGGCATACGCCACGGAATATGTTTGTACAATTAGTGGTACTGAAGTAGCATAGCTGAAGCAGATGGAACTTGTGAAAGTGCCAAGCACGGTGACAGATAGCGTGGAGAATCTGTGGGATGTGTGAGTGTGAATGGCATATCGGTACCGTTATTAGTTGCAAGGTATGGTGTATATGCTACGCGTGAACACAACTGATTTGGTTTTGCCAGTTACTCTACGGACTTCTGCCATTGGTGATTGGTGTGAACGGCTAAATAATCAACACTCAAATACATGGTGTTATCTAGGTGTCATAATAACTGGTACGTTTTTACCCATACCAGTTTGATAGGGTTGGATCAAAGTAGCCTGGTTCCAGTCAAAAGATGATTGATACCTTTTCATTGGGTATATTCTTTGTTCTTGCAGGATATGAATATCGCTGCGTTCATGAGTTCATGATTATGTGCGCTGTTAATATATGGTACTTTGTGTCGACGTATATATTTTTATCTTTTGCATGTGTGATGCATGTGTTCTGTTCTTGTCACAAGTAGGGTGGGGAAGGGGCCTCTGCACTGTAATGACATTTATTTCCTTCCATAGTTTGGCGGAGGCTCTGCGGAGTGCATTTCCGTGTCTACCTCGACTGATGCTGCGATGGGGGTATATTGTATTGCGGAAGAGGGGAGATTTTCTTAAGAGAACAGGAGAGACACGGTGTCCTACCGTGGTGCCGAATTCCCTTTTGCCTCTGTCTGCTACGCCTTGCTACTACTGTCCGGAAGGGGTGCAAGAAACGCTTCTGAATTATATAAATGACGGGAATTTCAGGTACCCCACGATTTCAGCAAACCCTGTTCCATCAATGCGTGACTGGTGTGTGGGGAGCAGTTCCGCTCAGTCATTGCTGTTGTCTACTACGAAGGTTAGCGTGGAACCCTCGGAGGTTCCCGGTGCATCACCGACACCAATCATTATTCAACTCTTTCGTTGCGAACAGCGACTGAATATTGCTGATTGTATGAGGACTCGTTTGCTTCAGAAAGAGCTCCGACGCACCGAAGGAGGGTTGCAGTTTCTTCACCAACTGTCTAAAGGATCAAATCTAATGGATCAGAATATGGTAGCAGCATTGGAAAGCAAACCATCACTTGCTGCTGAGTCTGTCTCGACAGTTTCTGCTGTGGAGACACCTTATTCAGGTCATATTGTGTGGGAGAAAGATGGATGGTTTTTTGATGATATTTTTTCGTCCTCAGAGATAGAGCTGCCAGCTTCTAGTTCCGATTCAACTGGTTATTGGCGTGCATGGATTGTTCCGTTTCGTGGACCGTTTTCAAAATATTTCCTTCCACGAATGCAAGACATTCACCAATTTCATGTTGAGGAGGATATCACATTGATGAATGTGGATTTCAGTGATCGGGCAAATCAGAGACGTTATTCCGCTAATTACTCTTCGTTTCATGCAGGGCGGGTCCTGAACTACTGGGCTGCTACAGGAGAGCCTGTACAGCTTGAGAATCGTATGGACAATGAAGATATGGAGGAAAATGATGATGCCCAAATCCACTTAGCTTCAACGCCATGCTGTTGGTTCACAATGACCGAAATATCCGAACGCAAACTATGCTTGCGACATGGTGGCACGGTACGCAATCTTCCTTTTCACTTTGACTGTTGCGGTTTCTTCTTGCATCTCTGCCCTCCGTGGTTTGTCCTTTCTGAAACTGAGGTGTTGCAAAGATACCCTATTTCCAATGAGTCTCTTGTGGGGGCATGCTTTATACCCGAATATGGAAATACGGAAAATGTGGTGTCTGCTTCCCGGCAGGAAGGGCCTCTTTGTGGAGGAGTCATCTTTGTTCTCCAAGAGTTGGGGGAATGGCGTGTATTTCCACATCAGCACGTGACGGTAAACTTTGGTCGCGTTTCATTGCCTTCAACAGACTCTCTTCACCGAGATAAAAAACCTTTACTTTTTGTTGAAATCAACGCAGCCGTGGAAATGATGTACTCCTGGTCCAGTGAGCATTGCAAGCAAACTTCAGTCGAATGTGACTTCTTAAAGCAAGTTATTGATATATTTTTATCTATTTCATCAAAGTGCTCCGCGGCTTCCTTCATCAACAGTTTTATTGGGTGCTGTGGTCACCCTCTCCCCTATTGTGAGGAACTGTCGCCACTTGCAGACGCAAAAGATTCCCCTGCAACGTTATGCATCCCCGGAACTGAGGACCAACACATGCCACATGTTGTAGAAACTAACCGTACACCTTATTCACTCAACAGTGGTGAAATGGTAACGGGACCTTCTCACCTACAGCGTGGCGTTTATGAGGGATTAATTGAAGTTGGACGGAGCCGTTCCAAGCGCACCTCACAAATACCGAACCAAAAATGTGAATTACCGTTTATACACGAAAACAACTTGGGGCCCTGTGGCGACGCGTGGGATATTGGTATTGTTCTGCTTTCATTTGAATATTGTATTCCGGCGGTGAAGGCAATGGATACGGAGCTAGTTGCGTAAAGATACTGAGGGGATGTGGTGTCGGCTCTCTGATTTTCTAGTTGACATGAAAACCTAAAATGCAATAACTTGATATCCTCATTCTTTTCCATCGTCACATTGTGAGTCGACAAACGGAATCATAACAGAATACTCGAGCGGTGCTCATCACAATATTTTCATTTGAGAGAGTACATTACCTGTGGTATGTGACCAAGAACTCATTGCTTACGAAACTAGACAAGTGTATGATGCGATTGTATCCCAGATTTCCAGGTGACGCTGAGATGCATGTAATCGCATTCTGATGCAGTGTATGTTAGCACAGTGAGGTATGTTTCCGTAGCAACACCGTGTAGTGAAGTCGCTTGTCCTAGCAACTTGTGTTATGAGTAATGTGTGATTATGTTTACGTAACAGTTATGCGAATAGGGGATGCATCAGTGAAAAGATGTCATGACAACTGCATTGTCTTGTCTTTTTCGTGCCAACATGGTCCTTATTTTACACTGATATCAAGTACAACGTCTCTGTCTAACGCCTCACATGTGCAGAAATCGTTGTGGGGCGATTTCAGGAGGCGGAGATATTCCAATAGCGTTTACTCTGCGTGATGTGACTGCAGTTGTAGTGCGCACTGACGACCCAT
>NW_027123504.1:0-478 GCF_001457755.1 Trypanosoma equiperdum
ATTATTATAAACTGCGATGATGTGCGTGACATAAAGGCGTTTGTGGCATGGAAGAATTTATCAGTAGCATTAGGTGAAAAGGTATCCAACACGGCGAAACAAGAGTTAAGAGGAAGACTAAAGGACGAATGGGAAACTGTAAAGCACCGTATTGCCGTGGCAGGCCCGGTGCCTCGTGCCGTTTACGACGCTGTGGGGCACGGCGGGCGAATGGAGGCGGTGGGAAAAAAAAAAAGAGGCCTCGATGCTAATGATAAAAGTGGTTACGAGGATATTTTTAGGTCATCAGTGAACTGGCAAACTGAAAAGGTGTCGCACAAGTTGGTACAGATAGTCCGTGCACGTGGAAATGGAGTTTCCGGAGATTCATATCGCTGCAAAGAGCTGTCCGGACACATAAGGATCTTGCTACTTTGGGCGCTGCTTGGCATTACTGCGCGAAAAACAGCAGAGTCCCAGCTCATGATGGGAAACAGAA
>NW_027123504.1:488-910 GCF_001457755.1 Trypanosoma equiperdum
ATAGTCAATCCTCAAGTTCTCGAGGTGATGGCAAAGAACTTGAGACACCTCCGTCCACCTGAGAAGCTGAGGGGAAAGCAAAGTATACTGAGTAGCATGACTCCTCAGCAGTTGTGCCTCACTGGATCGGAGTTCTTACCAACGGCCGGCCAGCAACCAATTGAGAAGTGTGAATACATGGTGCTCTACACTCCCTCTACTGCCAACGAGCCCGTGGTGGATGGCTTTTTTTTCGTTGAGGGGCGCTTCACGATGTCGCCTGGAAGGCAAGCGAAAAAAGCGCCAAAACCAAAGACACTTGTCCTTTTACAAATAACCAAGTTAGACAGGCACCCCACCACCACGGCGAAGGTGAAGAAATTCCGAGAAAACATAGCAAGTTATTTTTCCGACTGGAACACGTTTTCGGGTAACATGGCTTG
>NW_027123504.1:920-1189 GCF_001457755.1 Trypanosoma equiperdum
AAACTCAGTGGATGGCGCCGTAATTACCAATTGGCAAAAATGTGAGGCGAACGACGACAAAGTTATCCCTGCCAGGAAGGCGAAACAACTTCAAACATTTTGGAAAACGATTGAACAATTCCAGGTAACGTTGAGGGACGAAATGAATGCACAGCTGATGATTGCCTTTCAGAAGGCAGAAAAGGCACAGGGGAGGTGAGCGATGAAAGCAAAGCGAAGGTGAACCCAATAGCTGGAGTAAGGCCAGTCGCTGTTGTTTGACACGCAAC
>NW_027123127.1:0-369 GCF_001457755.1 Trypanosoma equiperdum
AAATTTTAATAAATGTTTATATTTTCTAGCAATTTTTACATTTTAATCAAGAAGTGTTAAAATATATCCAATTATTTAAAAACTGAATTTAATAAATTAGAGTATAAATTCTAAATTATTTATTTATAGAGTCAAAAATTCAAACAAAAGAGGGGCCTTTCTAATGACAAAAGAATTGCTCCCTGTGATGTTTGTAGTCTTTCTATCTTGCCCATCTTTCTGAGCTGCTTTTGTGCCAGGGTCTGGAAAGCACTTTTCACCATAATTTTTGCTATTATCGAATTTGCAACCAGCTATTTCGCAGGGGCCTTGTTCTTTGTGCTCCTTGTGTTTGTCGTTGGAGGGCTTTTTTGTCGTGATTTCTGACTT
>NW_027123127.1:379-2743 GCF_001457755.1 Trypanosoma equiperdum
CCAGCACATTTTTTAGCTCCCCCTTAATATGCTTGTCTCCGATCGTTACGTCAATCTGGTGTTTGAGAAGCGGCTCCCAAATCTTGTCTTTGAAGCTCCCATCCTTTTCCCTGAACGCGTTTTTAATTTCCTGTTGTAGTGCCTGTTTTTGAGCACTATCCCTTGGTTTGTAACCTTCTGCCGTGCCGTGTGTTGCTAGGTACCAGACTTCCTGCACTGTGGCATCTTCGCTCGGTGCCCCTGTGTCTGCTACTGTTGTGTACTTTTTGTCGCAGGGATTTTGGTTCAGCAAGTCGATTAGTCGCCACTGCAGGTGGTGCCGGTGGTCCTTTAGTTCGGTGTGTGTTGTTGATAGGGTCGTTGTTTGTTCTGAACCTGCGGAAGCCTTGTCTAGGTTGATCGGTGTGTCCTCAACTGCCTCTAAGAGCGTTGTCTCTAGAGTGTTTAGTGCCGCGTTGGCCGCTGTGCTCTGGCAGGAGCCGCTTGAGCCGCACTTTACTTGGAAGATCTTGTGGGCATTGCCGCTGTCCGCTGGTTGTCTCAATTTGTGCAACTTCAGTTGTTTAAGCCCGGTCAGTGATACCGCGTATTGCTTTGCCTTGGTTTTTTTTGCTGCGTCTGCGCATTCTGTGGCATGTGGATGGTTAAGCGCCGTTTTAGTTTCGTCTTTGTCACCGCTTGCCGCCACGGTAAGCGCGCCGAGTGTATTTGTTCCTGACCTCGTTCCCTTGAACGTGTCAAGTGCCCATTGGTAACCGGCTTCACGGTGCAGTAATTTCGCAGCCGTTGTCAGATCTTGTGAGCAAGCGGCTACGTTGCTTGTCGCCGTTGCAGCATTTGTGTCAACAAGTGCTTTTAGTGTTACAAGTTGGGTGCGAGACAGTGTTGCACCGCCGACTGCCAGAGCCAGGTTTATGACCATTCTATCCTGCTCTGCTGCGCTTAGCGCCGCTACTGCAGCCGTGCGGCTTTTTTTGTAGTTCCGACGCTAAGCTTGTGATGTACAGCGCGGTATCACATGGGCTTGTTTGCTTCGCTTCTTCTGTGTCTTCGCCTTTGCATTTCTTCTCGGAGAGGCAACCAATCAGCCCTGCTATGGCTGCTACAATTAACGTTGGCGCTTTCATCTTTGTTTTATACCTCAGTGTTATTTGTGGCACTTGAGTCGAGGTTGTAAGAAAAAGTGGTTATTGTAGCATTATCGCCGCGCAAACTGATGAGAATGGCTTATTTTCGTCAAATGTTGCAGGTAGTTTCCTCCCTGTTATCCTAAAGATTATTTGGTACAGCTTAGTTCACTCTTCATCCTTTATGGGGCTTATTTTGTTGGCTTTACTGTTGCTGACACCTGCCTTTGTTTTTTCTTTATTGCTTGGTTTTGCTTTTAGAAAGCTTATGGGTGTAGTCTGCACTTTTTGTTCCAAAAATTATAGGTTAAGCCGACATGAAATATTAAGTCCTTTGGGTTGTTAAGGTATTAAAAACGGCTTTGTTGTGCGTTACCAGCAGCTCCTTGCATTTGAAGTTACAAAAATATTACAGTTTTCTGTGTTTCTGTGTGCTTTGTCTGAGTATGCTTGTAAAAACGAATCTTTTTAAGCTTTTGTCTTTTGCCTTGCGCTTTGTTGCCGATGTGTAACTCACTTGTAGCGTTGTTTTGCCGCTGGTATCGCTACGTGGCGCTTATGTCAAGCTTTCATCCTGAAGACAAGGCGGCCTAGTAGGGGTTCTTCTCTTCTTCTCAGTTTGGCTGTACATATGACTCTTTTTGCACAGGTGATTGATTTGCATTGTCTTTTTCTTGTGTGTCAGGTATCTTGATATAGCTGATGTTACTCTAAGTCTTAAAGATCTTTTACTACCGCCTGTGGTACCTGCTCTAAGACCAAACGATACTGCTAGTACGGTTGTGTCTCGTGCTGTAGTTTTTATTATTGTTTATTTTACTCTTGATCGCGTTTTGTTTTTTAACTTGTTTGGCCCTGATTTGTTTATTTTACTCAGTAGTTTTCGTTCTTCAACAAATATAAAGCTAAAAAATAAAAGCTTGTTTAGCTTTCCTAACTATATCACCGCTACTGTTATTCTTTAGATTGTTAGTCTTTTCGAGTCTTCATACAAATATTAGAGACTATCTCTGGTACGGAAAAACTAAGAGGTTTCATGTTCCATTTAAATTAAAAAAGTGAACGCTTCCAGGATAGCCTAGTGGAAACTAATTTATTGTCTTGAAAAGGAGGTAGCAGATCTGGCCTTCATCCAGGCCATGGGTTGGATAACTGTTTTTAAAATTATTATATAAGCACTAACAACACTTTCCTATCATTATTTTCATCAACATCGTCATCATAATCGTTATTATTA
>NW_027123127.1:2753-3378 GCF_001457755.1 Trypanosoma equiperdum
ATATAGGTCACTATCATGAAAAATTCATAATTTTCATATTATCAACAATTTTCAAATGTTTGTCAAAAGTTTTCAAATGTATCAGAATGGCATGCTCTCAAAAAAATTAAAACAGTATCCTCAAAAAAGCGGTAGCTATACTCAGAGCAATTTTATTGTTGACAAGAAAACTCTTAATACTGGAACTTTCCTTCTTTCTATCCACAAACTGCATTTTTGCCTTCGGGTATCTTGCCCTCAACCTTTTTGCATTCGTCTTCTGTTTTCGCATCCGCGCATTTTGAACCCACGGTTGAGGCTCAACCTTTTTTTTTGTTTTCGAAACTTTGTATTGGGGATCTTTTTCACATTTTTCCGTTGTCGTATTATATTTGCATCCCACTTCAGGTTTGCATTTCTGCTTGTCTATTGCTGCACAGTCTTGTGTTTGTCTGCTATTACCATATGGGTCACTCTGCTTGTGGGATACTGGTCCTGCTTGTGCGTCCTGTATCGCTGATGCGTGCCTGGAAGCCGCTTTGACTAGGGTCTTTATTTGTTCTAACTGCGTTTTCTCCGCCGTGGTTGCATTCTCAGCTCCTTTTATTGCTCTTAGCTGAGTCGCCACCGCTTTAAGCTCGGTTAT
>NW_027123127.1:3388-4049 GCF_001457755.1 Trypanosoma equiperdum
ATCTGCTTATGGGATACTGGTCCTGCTTGTGCGTCATGCATCGCTGATGCGTGCCTGAAAGCCGCTTTGACTAGGGCCTTTATTTGTTCTAACTGCCTTTTCTTCGCCGTGGCTGCATTCTCAGCTCCTTTTATTGCTCTCAGCTGAGTCGCCACCGCTTTAAGCTCGGTTATCAACTCTGCCTTGTCGAGCTTTGGTGCGCTGGCCGTCGCTTCGCCAGCATACTTTATGCAGTTCCCATTTGTGTTGCCGTCGCAGTCGGCTCCATCGTATTTGCCGACGTAGAGGTCGCTGTCTTTGTCGTAGATCGCCGACACTGCGCGTTCAATGGCAGCTTCGACTCTCTCAGCTGTTATTGGCCGGCTATCCCCGCCCGGGCATGCCGCTCTGATTAACTTCCAGTTCGCCTCGTTCGGCATGTCCGATGCCTGCCATTGTACTTGGCTGCTGGTGTCTGGGCTGCACAGGGCGACAGAGGTCTTGTCGTGCTTTGCCGCGCAAACACAGGCTACCATCACCGCTATCGTTTTGAGTGGGTTGTTACCGCTTGCCGCTTGGCACACCGTGTGTCGAGCGGCTGCTGCTGCACCGTGCAAGTTTTCTCCTCCCATGTTGTCGGCGTATGTGGATTTACCGCCGTAAATGACTTTTTTATCCTAGT
>NW_027123127.1:4059-4247 GCF_001457755.1 Trypanosoma equiperdum
CGAGGTCTTGTCGTTTTTTGTCGCGCAAACACAGGACACCATCACCGCTATCGTTTTGAGTGGGTTGTTACCGGTTGCCGCTTGGCACACCGTGTGTCGAGCGTCTGCTGCTGCACCGTGCAAGTTTGCTCCTCCCATGTTGTCGGCGTAGGTGGCTTTACCGCCGTAAATGACTTTTTTATCCTAGT
>NW_027123127.1:4257-4540 GCF_001457755.1 Trypanosoma equiperdum
GATTTGCCCTAGGTCAAAGGCGGCTATTACTTTAGCTTTTTTGTCTCCTTTTTGAACCTTTACAGCTGTGTCTGCCCAATGTTTTCACTTATCTTTCCAGTCCTGTCTCTTCTAATCTTCTGGGATCTGTGCCTGCTGGATCTCGGCGCCGTCGCCTTTTTTCGTGAATTTGGCCACCCATTCCGCTGGCGCGAGCCATATATTTAAGGCGTACAGATCATAGACTTCTGCAGTGACTGGTGTTGCACCCAGTTCAAAAGAAAGAGTCCCGTCGGCGAGCCGT
>NW_027123127.1:4550-4655 GCF_001457755.1 Trypanosoma equiperdum
TATTTGCCCTAGGCCAAAGGCGGCTATTACTTTAGCTTTTTTGTTTCCTTTTTGAACCTTTACGGCTGTTGCCGCCCAATGTTTTCACTTATCTTTCCAGTCCTG
>NW_027123127.1:4665-5061 GCF_001457755.1 Trypanosoma equiperdum
TGCGCGAGCCATATGTTTAAGGCGTACAGATCATAGACTTTTGCAGTGACTGGTGTTGCACCCCGTTCAAAAGAAAGAGTCCCGTCGGCGAGCCGTATGGCTTCGCTAAGCAGGCTTATTGCGTTTACATTATCGCCGTTTTGAGGGGCTGCAACTTCTGTTCTAGCTAGCGCCAACAGTAAAAACGCTGCGAGATGTCCTAATATGTGCATTTTTTCTAACCTTGTGTGTTTGCTTTGAGAGGGAGCTGTCAATTCTGTTACAAGTTTTTTTCATTGCTTGCTTGGGTGGGTTGCTGCTGGTACGTGCTTGGCGACTCGAACTTGTTGAAATAAGTTTTTGGTAGAAAATTAGAGCCTTGATTTAATTTTTCTTCTTGTTTTATTATCGTGTAAT
>NW_027124682.1:0-631 GCF_001457755.1 Trypanosoma equiperdum
AGAAATACAACACTTGATATAATTTCACTTACATATAAGCTTTCTTTTCCCACTTTATTCCAATTCATAATATTTTGATAGCAATGTAATGCAGCATTCAGCCATAAACATTTTAACCATAAATATAGTAACTAATGTGTGAATGGCAACCCATGGTGATACATTCCATATGGAGCAATACCACATTGTTAAATATACGCATTTAATTAAAACTACAGCACTAAATTGAAAATGAAAAATTAGAAGAGAAAAAGATATGAATTACGAAGAGAAGCATATTCTTCACTAACATTCATTTATTTTAATATAATCATAGTTTGATGTTATATTAAATAATAAAGAGCCCAATATACTGCATAGCAGAATGACAACAATTTCACTATAGCACCTGTAAATAATAATATGTAATAAAATAAATGATAAAAAAATAAATCAAAATACAGCAAGCACTGCACACTATATTCTTCTCTCATAACCATGTGGCAGCATATGAATAGCTTTGCTCATTGGGAAAAAAAACTAATAAAGTGGAACTTCACTCTGTTTCTGCCAAAGCTGGTTAGTCAGCTGCATGTGGGAGTCAAAAAATTGAATGTTTATTTTAAACAAATATAAAGGAAAGAGAAACTTA
>NW_027124682.1:641-2314 GCF_001457755.1 Trypanosoma equiperdum
CTAACGTTCCAAATGTGAATGTAACAAACTGTCACCTAAAATGTAATGTTATCAGTGCCTTCCTCTCCAAATGAAAGCTGTCACATCTCATTGTTATATTTTCGAATTGATATAACAAAATAATATTCAGTGCTTGTATGATATCCCCCATTGTCATTTGGTATTGTCCAATGCTTGCCAAAAACTCTTTTGTTGCAATATCGCTGCTGTCAGTGTTGTGCTCTTTTTTTTTTAATTTTATTATTTTTTAACATACCGCTGCGCACTTCCGTAATATCCCTCAATATTCCTGCAGTTCCCATCATAAAAGAAACAAAAGAAATCCATAAAAATAAAGTAACTGGAGTCCAGGATGTTGTAAAACACAATGTATTTATGTTTGGCAATAGAATTCTTTGATATCAAATACAACCATCCGAAACGGTTAAACAGCAAATTTCATTGACTCATGCCTCTGAAAGTAATTTAATCGTTTAACACACATTCCCATCATGCAGTAAGTAATTCAAACAATTCTGTGACCACATGAAATACTCGAAGAAAAAGGAAACGTATACAATGCATAAGCCATTAGTAAAGTATAAATACAGTTTTTGGTATCGAATCCATCATATGTTACAAAGCCGCATTTCACTAACACACAAAAGCACAATTTAACTCATCATCATATTTCTAATCATCAGCGATAGAGCTTGGCAACTGTACGACTCGATAACTCCAACATCTCCCTTCACTCTTACAACCTTTACCAACTTGTCCATAACTTCATCGTTTTGCCAGACACCAATATCTCCAATAATATCACTATAGGAATATTTATCAGACCTCTTCATAGTTCCCAACGCATCATGCACTCTTTTCAGACGCCATTCATAACAGTTTAAAACAAATATATAACGAGGCAAAAGCCCAATTGAATTAATACGTCCCTCCACTATTCTTTACACTCATCTAAGTTCTCTCTTCAGGTACCGCTGCCGCCTGCTCTTCACAGGGTGCCCTACAAATATTGATAACTTTCTCCATGCCACAAATGCCTTCATGTCACACACATCATCGCAGTTCATAATAATTTGGCGGCCTCCAGTATTTGTAGTCCAGTCATCAAAATGGCCACTATTCGGGGAGGTGAGGAGAGTAACACCCCAAATATCAGAGGGCAGTTGAGTGTATAATAATTTTTGCATCATCCCACTTATGTCTATAATGATGTGCCCTCTTTTTTCATATTTCATATTATTTATTATCCGGACAGCAACTCCCGAGTCTTCGTACCGCACAACCCTCCCTCTTTCATTACTCCTTTCTGTTGTATATCAGGAAGGAAACTTCTCCCAAGAAATATGCAACAACATCAAGCATTCCTTCATTGAAGTGAAGCAGTGAATAAAATAAAAATGATCCAAGGCCACACGATTTTCCAATACCGTGAGTACCAATAACAACATGTATCGGTGGCCTCACAACTGACCTGTCCACCCACCATGCTTTCAGCACTTGTTGGATTATATACCACACGCGCATGATTTCGCGACGGATATATACATGCTGGGAAACTGCCTTGCACTTCTCACTGTAACCCAATACAAACCTGTTGTGTGGCCAACCTCTCTCCGATGTAAGAACAATAATTTCTAAACCATTGGGTCTTTCCTCCATTTCCGAATCAACAT
>NW_027124682.1:2324-2452 GCF_001457755.1 Trypanosoma equiperdum
CATATGCGCCGCGGTCTTCCACCGAATACCTTCATGCCAAGTGGCTCTTCATCATAACCCGACACCACATAACTCCACGTCGCATTGCAAATGGAATCATACACTCCTTCAAGGTTTACAGCACCACC
>NW_027124682.1:2462-2712 GCF_001457755.1 Trypanosoma equiperdum
CTGCAGGTCGAGGAATTATATTCACCTCGGCTTCCGCCCACATGTGCTGTGGCCTTCCATCGAATACCTTCATACCAAGTGGCTCTGTATTATAACCCGACATCACATAACTCCATTTTGCATTAGAAACGAAATCGTACACATCCGGGAGTTCGCTAGCATGGGCTGTTTTAGTAGCTTCTTTCGCTGCCTCTTTGGCAGTATCCAATGCCGCATCGAACCTTCCCCTCGCCACGGGACCAACAAATTC
>NW_027124682.1:2722-2976 GCF_001457755.1 Trypanosoma equiperdum
ATGAACAAACACATCCATGACTACATTCTGTGTGTGATACGTGTTAGAAAATTTTTTCAGCAGAAAGTCGTGCAATTTCATATTACGCAAACCCTCATACCGTTGCAGCAGCACATCTTCCAGCAGCACATCCCTCACCTTACTATTCATTGTCCAGTTGGGCCACCCTTCATTTCTCTGCCGCATCTTTGGAGGCTGAGCAGCAGGAGGAGGCGGTACATCTTCATCCCGTGGTCTCCTCATGGCCACTTCAA
>NW_027124682.1:2986-3931 GCF_001457755.1 Trypanosoma equiperdum
CACTGTTCATCGTCCAGTTGGGTCCCTCTTCAGTTCTCTGCCGTATTTGTGGAGGCTGAGCAGCAGGAGGAGGCGGCGGTACATTTTCATCCCGTGGTCTCCTCATGGCCACTTCAACGTTACCCGCCATTTGTTGGTTTGCATTATTTCTTTGTGGAGGTGCAGGTCTGTTTGCCCTTGGCATAACTCTTTTACTATTAACGCAATTTAGCTTCCCTTTCTTAGAATATATATGACTGAAGTAAAATAAACAATGGGGGAAACGATAGTGTGTGAATAGAGTAATATAATATCAAAAAAAAAAATCAGGCAACCCAATTTTTATTCATTCTTGGTTCTATAGTACGACATTATACCGTATCTGGTATTGAGGGGAACAATTCCCAAATACAGTTACTGTATAAATACCTCCCTTGCCTCATTATCATGTATTAAATATAAAAATAATGAATTTCATACATCACCAGTTCCAACTGCAGCTAGAGTGCAAAAAACAAAAACATCCTCGAACATCTGCCAATCCTAAACAAATAAAAGAATAAAAGTAAAAATCAATGGGCAATGATAATAAAGAGGAAAGCTGACAAAAGCTCATCGCAACACAAACAAACATACAAAAACCGTTCCACTAATTTCCACTCTTGTTGATCCGCGACCACAGGTTCTATTGACTAAAGGTTATCCATTCAAACACAAATATAGTTCCCAAAGTGCTTCACTCCTGAGTCCCACTTGCAATTAAGAACTTCTTTCCCGAATTGAGGAATTATAAAGCCATCCCCACCATCCTTGCATGGAAGCATCCGTTACCATCATGGCCACAGTTGCTACAACTCGCTACTTGCTCACTGGTGTTTTCTTTACCAAACTGCACATCCATTTTTGTGTCAGCTGCAACGCATATGTGTGTATTTGTGTGTGTGGTGGCATGGTTAAATTATTGGG
>NW_027124682.1:3941-4108 GCF_001457755.1 Trypanosoma equiperdum
TAGTAGTAAGGGAAAAGCTATTGTTTTCTCCTCACTGCTGCCACGTACATCATGCGTGATACAACAACTTCCATTTATTCTATGGTAGTTTTAAATATAGCAAGGGATACTCGGAATTGTTATGTTGCTTTTGTCGTCCCAGCAATACTGTCTGCTTTTCATGGTTA
>NW_027124682.1:4118-4518 GCF_001457755.1 Trypanosoma equiperdum
GTTTTGCGAGTCACCAATGATAGTGCGTCCCACATTCCTCCATGCTCGTAACCATTTTGTTTCCACTACATTTAACCACGTCATGTGCCTCACACTGATAAATATGTTGCATATCCATGTTTGAGTCCTCAATATTTCAGGGGTCGCCTGCTGCAGTTTCACGACATCGGCGTCTTCTGAAAAGAGCCTTGTGATGGTGTGTAAAATTATGGGATTCTCTTTTATTAACTGATGGGGAGTCGATTCAAATTCAATAGTTCCCCATTTTCGTTAAGGCATTGGAACCCCACCCGAATATCTCCAGGCAACTTCACTTGGGAGAGGAATGACTTTAGATCAAACAATGCTACAGACTGGTCATGGAGAGTATTTAAATACTGGGAAAAGTGACCCAATGGGA
>NW_027123766.1:0-11850 GCF_001457755.1 Trypanosoma equiperdum
CAGCTATATCATCACATTATAAAGGCATTGTTGAAAAATATAAACACTTTAGTTGAAAGAAAGACTTTTTCTTATTTTTTAGATTTTCTCATAATAACTCAAATTGTAAAGATAGATTACGGAATAAAACTTGTTATCTTGCTAACTTTGTTAGAACTGCTGGATTTACCGAGGTGAAACTCAATATCCATTAAAAAGTACTCAAGGAAAAAAACACATAGTGACACTAAAAAACCTGAAGTGCTTGTGACTGCGGTTCAGAATAATACAACTCAAGGATGGCGTAGACTGACATTGAATGCCAAACTAAGCCATGTTGAAATTATTACAATTGCGATGGGAGGTTTGTATAGTTATGTTAAGTTGTCTAGATTGGTTATGAAATTTTTAGAAAAACAAAATGCAAGAGATGAGGATATTTTAATACATTTGGATAAGTTTGATTTTATAGTTAGTGATGGAGAAAAGTATGAGAATGCTGTGGAATATTTTATGCAGAATACTGCTGAAAATGAAAATAAGTTTAGAGAAAAAGGAATTCAAAAAGAGCATTTGGAGAAATATTATTGGTTGTTTTAATGTTTGTCACAGAAAAGAAGAGGATAAAAACTTTCCTCATTTACTAAAATCACCTCCTAGTGGAAAACCTTATCTTAGTAGTGGTGGTTTGGTTGAAAAAGTTTTATTATGTAAGAAATTTGAATATGCATTTGGAAAATTATTAGAAGACAGGAAGAAATGGTGGTTAGAGCAGAATATTTATACTCCCTTGCTGTTATGGAGTGCAAAACGTGAAGACAAAGCTAGTGAGAAATTAGTTTTGCCAATAGTCCTCATAAGGATGGATTAGAAAGAGCAATTTTCTCAGTCCCTTACGAAACTTCAATCGACCATGCTGCGTTCCCTCACTTTCAAGGACATGCGCTAGCCTGGGAAGAAAAGGCTAGAAAGATTATATCAAACCTTACTTGGTACAAACAGTGGGAAGGAAAGAAATTTAATACGAATCACATTCTTGGGAAGCTGCAAACTTATGCAGTATCCGTGGAGAAATTGCCTTTTAAGTATGAGGAAATTTGTGGGAATCCGTTTAAAAAGGATGATTTGTCTAAATATAAAAAATTTTAGACTGGAAGGTGCATAACGCAAGGAGTCGGGATAACACCATGCACCACCAAACACTGTGAACGACCGAAAAGCATTTCCTATGGATCAGTGGACTAACGGCCAAAAAGGAGAAAGAGATGACGCACAAGCGGTATAACTAATTAAAAGCGATACAGTTTTCAAAATCTCTAGAAAAAAAAAAGAAGTTTCTTTATTCTTTCATATAGTCAGCAAATAGGTTACATGAAGCCTGAAACAAAAGCTCTACTAGTATCTGCAGAACTGCTCAATGTGGCGCTAATGCAAAATGTAAGTGCGACTGAAGACCACGTCGTCAACCTCGCAGACCTCGATGCGATCTGCCAGCTCATAGAAACAGGATTGGGGAGCACAACCGGCGTCGATCCAGCGTCTTCAGAACTGACGATGCCCGGCAACTTTGACAGGATCAACATGTCAATGAGCCTCACCAGCTGGCGGAACAAGTTCACGACAGACGCAAGCAAACGAAACAACGATCCAGAGTTCCGCAAAACCACCGGCTCGGAACCAAATTGCAAGCAGCAATGGACCAAATGGGAAAGCGCAGCTATTGCAGCTGCGAAGGCAGACGAAATGCCAGGGAACAAGCTCTTACCAGCTGGAATCAGCGACAGTCCGGTAGGCATGGCAGCACGACTGCAAATAACAGCTTTAATAGCCGAAGCAACAAAATTAGTCTCAGACTACAACACAGGACCCCACAAGAACCTGCAAAAAGCGGGGTCAGAGCTGGCTACCAAGCTCAATGAAGCCTTGTTCGGGAAACAAACAAAGCCCAAAACCGCAGCAGACGCTTGTGAAGGGACGGCGGCTACAAGCCGGGAGGCGACTTGCAAAATCACGTCGCAACCTTCCACGGTGTGCCGGGCGGCAGTCTGCCCGTGCGCCAAGGAAGGCGACCAAACCAAAGACACATGTGGGAGTGCTGCTACGGGCACGATAACGGACTGGACCAGTGCCAAGCTGAAAACGGCCTATCAGACCATCCACTCCAAGTGCCTTCAAGCAAAGTCGAGGAGCCTAACAGCAGTAAACTTACGACAGGCCTTAACAACTGTACTTTCACGGATCAAAACACACACCCACACCGGGAGCACGAGCGTCGCTGCCGTACTGGGGGCACCCAACAGCAACGGCGCTAACTGTGCAACAAGCGATGGAGCTGGCTTTCTTGATTTCACCGACTTAGTGGCTTCCAAAGCACCGAGTAAGATAACCGCCAACACATGGATAAGTGAAATCGAGGAAGCAGCAACAATCCTCGAACAAGCTGAGGACGCCATGAAACAACGCACACAGGCGGTTCAACGACTGGCAGCACTATATTCCAAAGGACAAGCGATTTATATGCAACTAACGGAAGAAGAACCACCGGGCAACATCAGCAGTAAGACAGACGGGCACGTTCCAAGCCAACACGGTGACAAAGCAGTGTGCAGCAAAAACAACAACAAGAAAAATTGTGAAAAAGCAGAAAAGTGCAAATGGACAGGGGAGGAAAGCAATGGAAAGTGCGTAGTAGATGAAACTAAAGTTAAAGAACAGATAAACACAGCAGCAGGAGCAGCTGCAGGAACAAAAACGGAAGGTAAAAAGTGCTCCGAAAAGAAAACTGAAGGGAGTGTAAAGACGGTTACAAATGGGATGGAAAAGAATGCAAAGATTTCTCTATTCTAGTAGACAAACAATTCGCTCTAATGGTTTCGGCTTTTGTGAGTATATTATAATTTTAGAATTTTAAGGATTTTCCTTGATTTTTTAAGGAGACTATAAAATTTTTTATTTTATGATATTGTACTGAAGTTACTAAAATGTGATATATTTTAACACTTTGTGAAGAAAATGTGAGAGTAACGCAAATTGAAAATAGAAAAAATGAAATTTTTTTGTATGAAAGTGCTGTATAACCGTAAAGTACGAGAGTGAAAAGAAAAAAATTGCTATTATGAAATTTTCTAATTGTGGTTTATTTATAGACATCGGTTATCGTCGTAATAACAGTAGTGATAATAATAATAGTAATGGTAGGAAAGTGTTGTGAGGCTATATATACGAATATTATAATAAGAGTTATTATTAAGACTAAGAGTACGGCAACTATAGAAACAGTGAAAAAAATGGAAAGTGTGAAATGAATGCAATTAAAAAGATGTAAGTGACTAAGAGCAATTATATAATTAAAGTAAACGCAGAGATTGATGGGGAAAAATAGAATATGTGCACTTCCATGGAAAAAATGATGATGGATATCATTATACGCAAGGAGGAGGTGAAGAAGCATATAAGTGGGAAAGAGTCTTGTTGAAAGGTTAAATAGAAGTGATAAAGCTAACAGAAAAAAGTCATTTAAGTGGTAGGTGATTATCCCCTCCATTTCCAATATGTTATCAAGAGCTCTTAAAAATTTGCATTATTCTTCAATGAAAGAACTATAACAATTGAAAAATTATCTAAAATAAAGTATTTAAGTAATGAATCATATGTTACTTTTATGAAAGCAATATTTTAACCTTAATAAAATAATCAAAGAATCACCATCGAGACAAACATATATGGTTGCAACCAACATTTCGGAAAGTGTCAAAACCAGAACCTAAATAAGAAAGTCTAATAGCAAGAGGAATGATTGTAAATACATAAAAAGCAAGTGAAAAATGAAAGCTGCTCTACATGATAAAATATTTTACAAGCAGGTAGCTTCATTGATCCATACACTGATACAAGTCCGTAAAGTTATTAGGTGCAATGATTCATTTCGGTGTTTTCTAAGATAAAACCATATAATTGTCTGAAATAAAGCTTAAATGGTACATTTACTAAATTAGTAACAAGGTGATTTAGAATAATGCAATTGACTTAAATTTAGAATTCAAAACCTGTAAAAATCAGTCATTTTCAATCAGAATTTCATTTCCATTAGAGATTTTTCTATGGTTATGTTTGAAGGGGGGAATAATGCTAAAGAAAACTCGACAGAAACAAATAGCTGAAATGGAAAATTGCATTTAAGCCCTAAATAGAAGGGTTCAGCAAGAAAAGATCGAAAGAAACTTCTCAATTCACATAATGACCATATGCATACCTGAGAAAAAAACACATATAATATGGAACTTAAGTAGTGGCATCACTAGCAGCGCCAGCTGCACAGCAAGCTAAGCTCAGCAGGTACGAATCAGAAAATCCTTAAAAGGAAAGCGGCATTTTACTCAGAAATGGATTTACACAACACCACAAACGGTGGGCAACTATGCTGCTTAACCTGATGACAAAACCCGAGGTACGAAACGTGATCGCAGCCTCAGCACTCCATAAAATCCATGTAAGTTAATGAGAGCCGGTGCAAAAACGCTCAACGGAAACACTAGCGGATCATACATTTTCTTTCACTGTGGGCGCTGGATACAGGAGACCACGTAGCATCTGCTACGTGGACTTACTGAAAAGTTAATAAGAAGTTCTGAAGAGAAGTTTTCAAGGTGAACTAGCAGTAAGAATGCTTGTGTCTAAGTGAAAGCGCAGTTGACAAACAAAGATTTAACCGAAACGATAAACAGCAGCAACAACTACTATATTGAGGTACCGGAGTCGAAGCACCAATAACCACAAACAAACTGAATCTGCAACGCGAACAAACGAAAGCCCGCTAGCACAAACCATCGCAGTACCTAGTCAGCCTGGACCGTAGGTTCACAATGTCAGACCGCAACATATTGTGAGTTCCCCCTTATTTGTTATATGTTACTTAAAGATCGACATAGTAAAAATCCTTTACATTTCCTTCGTACCCGGGAGAAACAAAGAGAAATTAGCCATGCTGGTGAGACAATAGACTCAGATCATATTCATACATATATTGACGATTTGTCACAGTGAAGCAGTGGAAGGCGATGAGCTAAGCTTAGCCACAGTACGAAAACTCTGCAGCGTGACAGTCCGGAGCAAGACCACCGCTAAAGACATTGTAGCACAGTTACTAGAACGACAGGGCAAGGTAAGGGGCCTACTAACTCTTAAGGCGAAGCTGAAACTAGCCAGCTGTGCCGGTGCCGGCGAACTGAAGGAACAGCTAGCCATACTGTCCGCATACGTCAAAACAAAAATAAAGGAAATCACTACCAAAACGGAGGAGCTCGCAGTTTCGGGAGAAAAAGCGGCGGTGACATCAGCATACGTCGCCGGCCGCGTCGACGACTATCGCAATTCTCAGCACGGCTAAAGGTGGCTAGAACAAGTATTTTCTAACGGCAGACAGCGACTGCAACGTCCTGGCATCGCTCAACACGGCTCAACCGGGCTGCGGTGATACGTTCAACATCGACAGTGGAAAACAGACAATGGTCCAGCCCTTTGACTACTCCACGAATACGAGGGTGGAAAGGCCAGCCCAACAAACAGCATCAGGCAGCCAAGATTGTTTAATAACAAACAAAGCACTGAGTATATATCTGGTCAGGCTCCAACAGCAACAAATATAAAACGGGCAACCAGCCTACTAGGCATAAGCAGCAGCGGCCCAGCCATTTCGCACATCTCCAAAAATGGCACAGAAAATGACGACAACAAACTTCCAATTCTAACAGCAGCAGCCGCCGCGAACAAAGCCTATCACCGGCTGGCCAAAGACGCCCAGACGACCCCGGCGGAAGATAACTACGACTCGTGGAAAAACTACCCTGAACTAAACGACACGATCAAAATGTTTGTTCTAGCCAAAGCGAAAAAGGTAGAAGACACAGAAATCAGGTCAGAAATCGAAACCAAAAATTCCCAGCTTTTCGGCAGCGACCAAAAAAACTATCAAAACAAAAGTTTGGGACAAACTCAACGGTTTCCCAGGAGTCAAAGAAGTGAGCGGCAAAGTGTCAACAAAGAAGATATCAGACCTAAGCAACACCGAAGAGATAGAGAAAGCAGCAATGGCCTGATGAGCACAAGGCAGCAACAAACAGTGAACCAACCTGTCCCAAGCAGGGGCCGACATCAAATGCAGAAGAAGTTTGCAATGCAATAGAAGACAAAACAACATGTGATAATAACAAGCAATGCACTTACCACAACAAAGTGAAAAGTGGTAGTAAAAAATGCAAATATAATGCCACAATATCCACATAAAATGGTGTCCATGTAGCCCAAACTCAAACCACAGTAACCGAAACAACAACAGATAAATGTAAAGATAAGAAAAAAGAAGATTGCAAATCACCGGATTGTAAATGGGAAGGAGCAGAGTGCAAAGATTCCAGTTTCCTCCTCAATAAGAAATTGACTCGGAGTATGGCTGCCATCGTAATATAAGGAGAGTTTCAAGGATTTTTCCCCAACTTTTTGAAATTTATGAAATTTGCCATTTTGAGAGAATTTGCTAAATTTTGATATATTTTAACACCTTTTGATAAAAATTTTAAAATGTTGAAAAATATGAAATTTTGATAAAATGTATATGATGGTGGCATGTGGGTATAAGGAAGTATCGTGATAATGTATAAAAATTAGTGCTATTATAATTTAATTTATTTCACTTATTTTATGGGAATCACTTAGGGTCACAATACTAAGAATACTAAGAATAATAAGAATAATAAGAATAATGATGAAAGTAATAATGATAATGATAATAATAATAATTATTTGAGAATATTGTGAGTGTGGATATACGAATATTATAATAAACATGCTGGGTAAAACTAAGTGGATAAGTAAATGAAGGCACATAAAACAATGAAAACGGGGTTTTGAGAGTAATAAGTGAGTCGAACTATGGAAGACACGGAACGAAATAGAGTACTACGAATTTAATTACAGAAACACACAAAAAGAATGAGAGCAAATGATGTGAATTATCCGAAATTTTAAACCATATCGTCACGATGGACGTGATGAAACGGAAGCAGAAATGTTGGGCACTGTGGTCTTTTATTTATGACAGAGGAAAATTTCTTTATAAACGAAAAATTGTCAGTTTGTAGGTTTGAATCATAGTATTCGGAGAAGATATAAAGAAATGACTGTAGAAGGAAATGGCTAGCTTCTTCTTAACATATAATGACGCAGCATAGGCCTTCTGCTGCTCAGCCATGAATTTCAACACCGAAAGAATAACAAAATGCAAAGAAAATGGGTAAAAGAAAGCTCAGTATTTCTTAAAACCACTTGCAACTTATGTTTTGCCAGAAAAATTGCCGGCAACAAAGTTGTAATGCCTCATGAGTGAGCACAGAACGCGAGATACCTGTCAAAACAAGCAGAACCACTGAAAAAAATGCCAATAAGCAACACCTACAATAACCAACTTAAGGGTTAGCCAAAGATACGGCAAAGCAATATGACAACATTATTTCGAGTGTTGTTATTAGCCGGTGTCTATCCTATAACAAATGTAGACGCCGCGAACGAACACAAAGGGTTAACGGTAGAAACGGCAGTAAAGGTCTGTCTTTTCAGCAACAGGATGAAGGAAACGGCAGGTTATGTCGCAGATAAAACAAGAGAGTTTGTCAGCAACACCGACAGACTACGACAACTAGCAAGTGACATAACAGCAGCCAATGGACACCAGGAGCGAAGTTCAGGGGCACTTCTTGCAGCAAAGACAGCGACGGACCGTCAGACCGTTACGGAACAACTCACAACAGAAGCGACAAAAGCGGCGGCAACATACGGAATGTTAGCCGGGCGCATTGAAGAGTTTGTCCACGTTTTTTATCAAGCGCACAGACAGCAAGGCACAAGTTTCTGGTACAAAACCGGCAGCGATCGGACAGCAGCAGACGTCCCATGCCTAGATGCCAACGGCAAGCTCAAAAAGGCGGTATCACTAGAAAACAAGGCAAGGCCCGACCTAAATACGCCGTACAAAGCGCTTGGAAACCTGCAGAGCGGCGGAGCCCACACCAGCGAAACTAACTGCAAACTTCAGAACGGAGCCGCTGACAAAAATGTATACCTTACCAGCCAAACCAACAATCCGCAAATTAAATGGGGAGGCGGACTCTTTACAACCACCAACAGCGACCGCGTGATAGAAAGCACAGACTGGGAGCCCAATGGCAAAGCAGGTGTAACGGCGGGCATATACAAGGAGTGCGAAAACAGCATAGCAGCATTTGATAGGATCCTAGCAACAGCAGCAGCCGAAACCGACCTGCTAGTCAAACTGGAAGGCGAAACCCCGCCAACACTCGGCCCAAAAGAAATAGCAAAGGACGAATTCCACAAAGATATCCCCAAAAATAAACTAACGATAACGGCGGCAGACCTTAAAACAGTGCATGAGAAACTACAGCGATTCAGAAAAAGCCACAACAAGGAGGAAGAGAATCTGCGAGGAGCACGGCTGCAGTTTTTGCAACAGCAGCTGCAATTAAACAAAACGACATGCGAACTAGGTGCAAAACACACCCCGAAAGATTATTGTGAAGTCACTGATACAGAACCACCAAAGTGCAACGACAAGGAACAGGAAGAATGCAGCACCACTAAGGGTTTCGAATGGAAAAACAACACTTGCGAGATCACCGAAAAAAGATAAAAAGATGCAGCAGAAAAAGCAGACCAAGAAACAGGAGGGAAGGATGGACAAACAAACACCACAGGAAGCAATTCTTTTGTCATTAAAGCTTCCACTCTTTTTCTTGCATTTTTGCCTCTGTAAAACCCTTAGGAACTTTTCTGTTTGATATATTTTAACACGTAAAAGTTATCCTGAATAATAATGTGTGTTTCTGTAAAGTTTCTGACTCTAGCTGTTATTTTTTCCTGATGGATGAAATTCTCTTTCTTTCATCTTTTTTAAAATTTTAGGGCTAGGTTTTTTAACCCTTTTTAATTTTATTTTTTCGCCTTTTGGCGTTTTTACTGCCAATTTTTTAATTTTCGAAACTTACAATTTTAGAAAAGTTGCTATACTTTAATAAACATAGATATATTTTAACACTTAGAAAAAAAGATAAATTGAAGAAATGAGCAAATTTTTAAAAATACGAAAATTTTATAAAAATATATACAGTAGTTGCCTATAGGTGTAACGTATTATAATGATATTGTATTAACAATGAGTGTTATTATAATACGGTTCATTTTTTATGGATATTAGTTAGGATTATGATAGTAACGATAATAGTTATAATGATAATGATAGGGGAGAGTTGTGAGAGTGTATCATTTTTGTAACGATAGTGATTCAAATCCAGGACTAACAGGCGAATTGTAGGTGATAGAAACTGTTTAATCACACTTTTATGACACTCATAGTATTTGGAAAGTTGTACCTACTGCTCTTTCAGAAAACACAGTAACAAAATCATATACACCCAAAACTCAGCGAAGAAACTAGAAGTGTTGGAAGCGACTTTGGAGGATAGATTAGTAGCGCCAAAACAGCTGTAATAGGAAAAACTAAAAATAGCGGCACAGATAGCGGACAAAACAGCAATCTTAGAGCAAAAAGCCAAAAACCACTACAGACTCAACAATAGAACGTGTTTATGCGGATATAATGTAACTATAGTGTTGGCTGTCAAAACTGCTGGGATCTCCAGCAGAATTAGGCAATGTCTATGATGTTTCAAGAAGATGACAGTAGAAAAGCATAGAAGGGAACGGAAAATGTGGTAGAGTTTATTTTGTGAATTTGTTTGTGGAAGCGTAAGAAGTTCCATAAAAACTAATAGCAGCGGACACCAAAGGCAGTTCAAGCAGGCGGAGGCATCACAGCACAGCACGGAGATCAAGCTTCCTGCATGAAAAAACAACATCCTCTTTTTTGCCTAAGAATCTTCAACAAAGAAGCTCAACGTTCGCTGTTGACCCCAGATACCAAACAGCACTGATGGGACATCGCTAAACGACCAGGGAGCACAAAATCTTGGTGCGACCCCTTCTTTCTGATCAACAGGCAACCTTCTGTACATGTTCATTCAAAAAGAAAGAGCAGCAGAGATGGACAAGCTCATGTACCTAACGGCGGCTACCGCAATAACATTCCGCGGCACGGACAACGGCGAAGCGATAGCAGACCAGGAAGGTGAAAACGCACAAGAGTTTGGAGCGCTCTGTAACTTAATTCGGGTAGCCTCTAAGGGCTTCGATAGTAAAGAGATAAAAATTGCAGACAAAGTAACGCAGCTAGAGGCCGACATACAGAGAGCGGAGATACTCGCTTAAGACAACAAAACAGAGGTAGAAAGACGAGCAAAGGAAGGCACAGAAGGACTTAACAAAGAAGACAAGGCGCTGCCAAAAACTCCAGCGGGCATAGCAGCAGCAAAGAAAATAAATGAAACGGCAAAGGCGGCAGCAGCCTTGATATCGGCACTGAAGGACAAGATCAAAAAGGTCGAAGCGGACATGGCCACGACAAACAAACACCTTTTCAAAGCAGTGTGGGGAAAAGAAGAAAAGCCGCCGGAGTTAAGCGCAGGTGCTACCTTGCTAGCAGAGGCCAACGTGCAAGCGATTTTCGGCGACGCGGCTTCAAGCGACAGGACAAAAAACTGCGGAGGCGCCAGGTTCACGCCGATGGCAGACACAAACGTCGGCAAAACGCTAATTAACGACTTAGTCTGTCTTTGCATAGATGGAACTGCCACCATGCAAAACTGTGCCAGAAAAGCCCACGGCGTAGCCGCAGACAATAACAACTTTCGGACACCGCATAGCACAATAAGCACAAAATGGGATACTTTGATGGCGGAGTGTCCAGCGCCACCAACGAAAGTCACAGCAGCAGCTCTACAGGCAGCGCTTACAAACCTCGTCTCGCTCATTGGAGGAAACAAACACACGTCCACGAGCAGAACAGAAAACAACAAATACATTCTCGGCTGGGCAGATGCAGCAGCAACAGGCTGCAGCGGCGCGACCAAACAGATTTGTGTAAACTATGCGCCATGGAGAAAAACGGCAGCAAACACCGAGATCCGGTGGAAACCAGAAGTGCGGCAGGCAATCGAAACAGCGCCAACAGCAGCAACCGAATCAGACATTACTGCCACCATCAACACACTAACGACAATGAACCTAAGTTTTGGCACCTATATGAAGCTGGTTTTTCAGCAAACACAAAAAAGGCAGTGAACCAACAAACGACAAATTAGCACCTGTAGCAAAAGAAGAATGCAACCTCCACAAAAACAACAAAACCCAATGCGAAAAAGCATGTAAATGCGAATGGAAAGGAAAATCTGATACAGAAGGGAACTGCAAACCTAAAGATGAAGAAGGACAGTCAAGTGCAGCTGGAGCAGGAGATGGAGCTTCAGGGGCCGCAGCAGCTGCATCTGGGTGTGCAAGACACGGCAGTGATAAAGCCGCTTGTGAAAAGGACAAAATAGGCGAGAAGCAAAATTGTGCATTCAGAAAGGGTAAAGATGGTGAAGATGACAAGGACACGGAGAAATGCCGGAATGGAAGTTTTCTAGTAAACAAACACTTCGCCCTGAGTATGGCTGCTTCTTCTGTCAGTTTAGTAGGAATATAGTATTCTAACGTTTTAAGGATTTTCGTTTAATTTTATAAAATATATGTATTATTTTAAGAGAATTTTCTAAATTTAGTAAAATTTGATATAATTTAACACTTTAAAAAAACCTTTTCCAAATGTGAAGATTTCGAAAACAAATAATGGTATGAACGTGGCGCATGAATATAAATTAGTAGTATGATAAAATATTAAAAATTACTGTTGTTCAAATTTGTTTTATT
>NW_027123575.1:0-686 GCF_001457755.1 Trypanosoma equiperdum
AAAAAAAAAACCCTTTCCCCGTCACTTAGTTTGTAAGGCCGCCGTGATGGAGGACGGAGAGGGTTGCGTTGGCTTCTTTAAAACTCTTTTCTTTTTCTTTTTTTTGTTTTGTTTTATATTGCTATTTTTGTTTTAAAGTAGGGGTAAAAAAGAAAAAAAAAAGAGAAATGAGGGATACGTGTGAAGGGAACGAAAGAAAAGAAAAAGAAAAAAATTAAGAAGAATAGAGAAAAAGAAAAAGGGGTAAAACTAAAAGACTTTTGCTTTTTGTATTTCCTTCTTTCTTTTTATTCTCCTTTCCTTTACGCTATACATAAAACAATAAAAACAACAACAGCAACAATAAAAAGAAAAGGAGGTAAGAGAAGAGAGGAAATAGATGATAACCGGATATCAAAGTTTCAATTCGCAAGAGGAACAGAAGGAAGCATAAATACATATATATTCACACACACACACACGGAGAGAGAGAAAGAGAAAGGAGGTGGTGACACAAAATTCAACATAAGGGAAGCACAAATGAAGAAATTAAGTTACTTCGTGGCCAATGGTTGGTGAGGGAGAAAATGGTGGAATCGTTACGCTTTGGGATGAAAACAGACAAAACAAGGCAGAAAACAAAAAAAAAGGAGATGGAGCGGCGAAGGGTCAAATAAACACACAAACACAAGCAACAAAAAAAAAAA
>NW_027123575.1:696-5184 GCF_001457755.1 Trypanosoma equiperdum
AAAAGGACGGAAGAAAAGGAAAATCACACAGTGATATTCCCACAACATTTGCCCCTCCTTTTCATTCCCCTATCCTTTCCCATAAGCACCGTGGCACATTTATGAATGCATCCATATCTATTTAATGCTCCTTTGCATAACTCCAACATCTTCTCACCATTGGGATTATATTTCCTTTCCTTTTCCCTTTTCCTTTCCATTCCCCACATTTTTTCAAAATTTCCCCTTCTTTCCTGGCCTTTAGGCTTGCGCGCCTTCTTTTTTTTTCCCCCCTTTTAACTCTCTCTCTCCATCTATGAATGCACTTCCTCCTCCATTCCCCTTTCTCTCCTTCACGCTAAATAATAAACTGTCAAACAGTTATCAAAAAGTACCCGCAGCAGCACCAGCACGGGCAAAGGGAGAAGAACTATAGTGAACAACCTTCAACATGAACAGGTAAGAGATGGAGGCAAGCCTGCAGAAGAAAAAAAAATAAACCAAGAAGGAAATACGCGCCGTGGGTGAGTACAGCCAAACCCATCCATAAGCATAAGATGTTTTTTTTTTTAAAAAAATGTGTCACTACATATACGTATGTATATGTATCTCTATGCTAGTAAATATGAGCGTGAGTGGGAGGGATAAACCAAGAGGGAGAGGCGGCAAGAGCCAGCAGTCACTGATAACGGGAGATTCTAAACGGACTTTAAAGTACCTCTATTTGCGTTTCGTGCAGATAAAATAGAACTCTCTAAAGGAATGAGTCATATCGTCTTTTTCGCTCATCGCTCTCGGTTATTCTTCCACTTCCCCTTCATACTCCCCATCACCCTCTAGTGCCTCTTCATCACCCTCTGTTCCATCATCCTCAATCTCATTATCCAGTTCCTCCTCTTCTAGAACCGTGTAAAACTCCTTCGCTCTTGGACACGCATGGACGGAGGCATTGTTGAAGTCCAACAATCGGATATTATCCAGCCGTGTGCTACGACTAAGAGCCACATACGCCTGACCAGGAGAAAAGAAGCGATGGATTGCCACTTCCACGTGCGAAATTGTCAAACCTTGCGCCTTGTGAACCGTCATTGCCCATGCTTGGCGCAGGGGAAGTTGTGTACGCGTGGCAACGGGTTGATCCCCCATGTACCACTGATGCGAACTGGGTGATATGAAGGCGTAGACATGCTTTGGGAGACGTTTACTACCATTTGCGAACCCGCCATCTTCAACCGCACCACTGTCGGAGGATGTGTGGTTTCCCTCCCGTAGGTCCAACCTAACAATAGGTAAGCGCGTGAGACGAACGTGTTGCGGTGCAATGCCTCCCAAATACATCTCTAGGGGATGCACGGCATTCGCAGACTCAGTTTTGCCAAGACCAACAAGACGCAAGATGTCTCGGCAATGTGTGTTTCCATATACGCAGCCATAACTTGCGTCTTCAGGGCGGCGAATACCACGCTCACGCAGGTAATAGAAAAGAGACTGACCAAGGGCGGTGTCGACACAGCGGAACGCATCTTGTAATGTAGGCAACCCTGCGCGCTCCAACAATTCTTGTCCACGGGCCGAGGGGAAATGGCGTTCACGCGGAGCCCGAAGAACAAGTTCAACAAGCTCAAGCGGATGGAGAAAACCGACCACCTCACCAACGGACCCATTGACTAGACCAAGTCGAAGCGAAATGTTCTGAAGTACCATCACTCGCGTACCAACCTTTAGTGCAAGATCTGTTGGAAGTGTGCTGTCCTCAAACCGTACCCAAGGTTGCGATGGTTGTGTACCTGTAGTTGTCTCTTCAGTCGTTTCAGGTTCAGTTTCATGAGTGCTGTAGGCATCATAAGCTCGGTACACTTGAAGGGGACGCATTGTGTCTTCCTCCGTCACAGAATTAGCACCATTACTGCTGCCAGTCTGTTGTGAGGAACCGTCGTTTGGTGATGGATAAATTGGAAGGCCCTTGGGTTCGAGCGCGGCAAAATACTTTGCATTACGCATTTCCACCTCCTTGTTTGTTGCGCAGAGTCGCACGTGCCGATCTTTCTCTGCCGCTGCTGGCGTTGTCTCTGCGTCGGTAAGTGGTAGCACACCATCATTTCCGGCATCCTCATCCTTCTTTTTGCGTGACTTCGCGCTGGATTTCGAAGCAACAGTACGAGATAACAATAGTTCGTATGACTCAGGTGACAGTGATCCGACTCGAAGCTCGTCAAGGACCTGCTGAAACGCCAAATCATCGTGCTGCCTGAATTTCTTATGAAGAATGACGGTTATTAGATTCAACGAGGTCCATGTACTCGTCTCAAAGCAGTACTGTAGTTTGGACGGCGCCGGTGTCCCATCAGTTGGATCACCACCTTCTTGCGCTTCGGCATTTTCCTCCGTCTTTTGTTGTGGCTTATTGCGCGGTGGAATAGGCGGTAACTGCAGGAAGTCCCCACATAGAATTACCTGAATACCACCGAATGGTTCATTACGACGGCGTATAGCGCGTGCAATCACATCTAACTTATCAAGTAGCAGGGGATCCATCATTGAAATCTCGTCGATGATGAGTGTTTGGCAGTAACGCCATCGACCAGCCGCACGCCTACTGCGGCGAACCCACTTTAATAACTGACGCGCATCCCCATCTCCAAACTTCACGCCGGCAAAACTATTCACAGTTGAGCCGCGAACATTGAGAGCGGCTACTCCAGTAGTTGCCGTCACATATACGCAGCGGCGTTTGTTGTGCCGAAGTTGGTAAACGATCTCGCGGATGAGAAGTGACTTTCCAGAGCCTGCCCCACCCGTTATGAATAAGTTGCGCCCCTTTAATGCAAGCCTTAGTGCGCGCTGTTGCTCTGGACTGAGTGATGTTAAAATGGGAAGTTGGCTATCAGCGTCAGCATCACTGAAGTGGGTTTGTCCCTCGCTAGCCCCCTCTGCTTTTCCCTGAGCCGATATCTTCGCCTCAGTACCCACCGGTTGTGTGCGTTCAGCAACCCCTAACTTCGAGAGATATTCTTTATCATCCGTTACTTCAGTAGGTTCAGCGGCTGCTTTTGCTCGGAGGCGCTTCTTTTTCTCCTCCTCGCGCCGCAGAGCTTCCTCCTTCAACAGCTGCATCAGTTGCTTACTTTCCTCATCCACAAGTTTCTCATCGTCATCATCATCTATGGCAACGTCAGAAGCACCTCCTTTCCCCGGAGCACTTCCTTCTATACCATTGGCTCTTCTTGCAGTGTTAAACGCACTCGCTCCCACGGTTCGACCACTTCGCCGCTGCTTCGATTTGGTTACGGCAGCAGCTTTTGTTTTTCCACCTCCGACTTTCCGTCGCCTCGTCATGTGTTCCTCAGAAATCCGCGGCGGCTCAAGTGGCGGTGGTGGGGAGTCGATTTTAATGGCCGCTCGCCCGCGTTTCTCCACCGGTTCCGCCTTTGCAGTGCGGGAGCGGGCCGCAATGCCACTCACCAGCGGCGGTTCATTTGGTTGAGTGCTGCGGTTGAGGCGATTGCCGCATGTGGTGAAGTCAACGCGTTGAATCCGCAGTGCCACACGTGAGGGACGCCATACGGCGCTTAGACGGGAGAGCATTTGCGTGTTTATTTAAAAACAACAAAAATTCAAATAGTTGATTCAGAAGTAGCCTAAAATTATTATTATTTTTTTTAAAAAAGAAAACAACGACAACCCCACCAACGGAAACAATGCGTGAGATCGGTGGAAGGACCAACGAGTAAAAAGGGGAAAAGTGTCAACAGTTTTGCGCCCTACCTACGCGTAGCGGTTATGATCAGGCTGCCTTTGTGTGACGTGTTACTGCGTTATCACTGCTTATTGTTGTTCCTTTGGTTAGTGCAAAAAAGTAAAAGAAAAAGAAAAAGAGAAATTACCGTTGAAAAGTGCACACATACCAAGAGAGAGATGAGCCGTGCAGGTGCAGAAAGGTTCAACATTACAGAAGTAAGTATCAAATCATAATATTTGTAGTTATACTTCACCCACCGTTATCTTCAATCATTCCCATGTTCCATTTCTCCACCAGCTCACGTCCTCTCTTCAGTTCTTTTCTGCGCTCCCCATTCTTTTTTTCTTTTTTGGTTTTATTGAGGAAAGGAGGAATGGATGCGGTGATGCAATGACGAGCCGGTGGCGTCACAAACTGAAATCATTGCAACGCACATGCACAGAGAAACACACACACGAAAAAAAAAGAAAAAAGGAGCCGAGAGAAAGAAATGAATGACCGAAAGCTGATGGGAGCGTCGAAGAAAAGAAAAAAAAGAAAGCTATACAAAAGGGGGAAAAAAAAACAAGAAACATAGGGGAACGAAAAAGAAGAAACCAGACTGGGGTTGCAGAAGCCGAATAAGGGGGAAAAAGAATAATGGGGAATTAGAGGAAGAGGATCCGGTACGCGGCAAGACAGAGGCCACATACAAAACGGAATCAAACGCCGTTAAATTAAAGAAGCAGAGAGAGAGGTAAAGAGAAAACAAAACAGACGAAAAAAAAAAA
>NW_027123575.1:5202-5485 GCF_001457755.1 Trypanosoma equiperdum
GCGGAACAACTCCACCAGAGTTGACGCTGTTTTCTCGATATTGTTTTCCCCATCATAAATCCTCATTGATGCTTTTCTTTACTTCTTCTTTCGCTTCATTTCGTGTCTTCTATTTTTTTTTCCCCCCCTCCTCTCTCCATCAGCGACGCGTATAAATATGTATGTATACAAAAAATATAAACATACATGAAATGAAACAGACAGCCAACTAAGAAAAATCTGTTTTAATGCTGCCGTAGACAAGCGCACACGCGACACCCAAACGGGGAAGAAAAAAAAAAAA
>NW_027123240.1:0-168 GCF_001457755.1 Trypanosoma equiperdum
CCAACTACTTCCCTGAAGTAAGTTCCTATCCCTCTCACTTCTGCTCCCGAGAAATTGGATTGAATGGTTTTTCTGTGGGGGATTGTCCGGTAATCATGCGCTTGCGCCAAGGCGGATGTTACTGGTACATTACATTCTTCTATGCATATTTTTCTTGTTATTTTTTTT
>NW_027123240.1:178-15881 GCF_001457755.1 Trypanosoma equiperdum
TTCCCTTGGGAATGCCTCACATTTTACTATATACGCATATTTATGTAATTGTTTCTCTTACGTTCTTGCTGCTAACATGTTTTTCCATTTAATTTTTTTCCTTTCCTTTTGTTTTTATTTTATCGAAAGCCCCTCCCCTACTCCCGCTCCCCCGTCGGGATGTCGCGATTTCCTCACTCCAATGTTGGGTTGGTGATTGGACTGGTGAGTCTCTTGCTGCAATTGCATCGGGTGATGGTCATCACTGAGGCCGCGGCGATTAATTCCTTCGCAGTCATTTTGGTTAATGACCGCAATTCGGCGGCCCTACGTGAAGCACCTACCGGAACAACTATGCAAATACCCCCATATGTTGTACGCCTTTCAGCTGATTGGACAGTCATTGAAAACCCTCAGTGGAATGAAGTGTCATCAGAGGAGAATGACTCGGAAGGGAGGTTATTGCATTGCCGTCTGCCGCTGCCACAGGATGAGAACACAGTGCAGACGCAAGTGAAACATTACATACAACTTCAAGAGCACCGCACCGCCGTGAGAATTTGGCATTGGCTGGAAGGTATGATGAATCGAGATGGTTGTATCTTTGGTGACGGCGAAGGACCCATAACGGGGGTATCCGAGTGGTACCTATTCTGTGTGAGGGGCGCAGTTCGAAAGGTGAATAAAACTACGGTAGCTGTTCTTTACGGAAATCGAACTTCCCAAAAGTTGCAGCAAACTGTCAGAAGGTTGGTTCACCGGGCACGGTGGAGCAGTCAAGGAAGTGAAAGATCTAAAAGTTTTAAACGCTGGACTTCCCGCATAGGCGAGTACAAGGCTAATGTAACGTGGCCCCGGTGGAATGTGGAGCGACAGTTGTGGGAGTTAATTTACCCTACGAGACGAGAGTGCCGTGCTTGGGAAGCAGATGCCGCTGCATTCGGTGAATCCCCGGAGAGGTACATCCGAAATGAAAGCCACCGGTGGAGCGACAGTCGGTCTTTTACATTACCGAGGAATAAGGAGGTGTGGGAGACTGTTGTGCGCTTATACTGCCAGCAAAACCAGGGTGACAGGCACGTGTTGGATTGGAGTATAACGGAGGTACTCCAAACGTGTACGCACGAGGTGTTATTGCGGTCGCCAGCAGTATGCGAATGGAGCCAGGTCCTGCAAAACTTTCATGTTAATCCCATTCCCTGTATTCCAATTTAGTGGGGCCTTGAAGGGTGGCGCATCCGGCAATTGTCACTGATCGTATGTACTAACATCGAGGTTGGTGGTGGTTGGTCGTTGTTAAGTGCTTGTTTTTGTATACGTATATATACATATATTTGTGTGTTAGTGCGTCTACGCGCATGCTGATGGACCTGCTGCTGAGTTTGCAAGCTGTGATCACCGTTTTGTGGGTTCGTGCCCATTCCCCTTCGTGGCTTTGTGCGCTTCGTTTTACAACGCTTTTGGAAGGTGAAATGGTGAGAGGGTCCGTGCATTTTCCCCACCCCTTTTCATGCACATTTAATTCCAGGCCACTGGCCGCATCACATATTCCGCATCCTCTACTCTCATGACAACCAGTTCCGTGCCCTATTTTCTTTTATACGGAAGATAAGGTTGCTTTTGCATCCCATCTCATAGGTGGGTAGCCGCTGTATATTTTTCTCTCGGCCGTGCTAGGCTGGTAAGGTACGCAGTATGCCAGTGGATGCGCCCTTACAGAAGTTTAGACCTCGTTGCGCCCAACGCTTGGCTGAAATTCTTAAGCCTGACGCCCTCGACGAAGAGACACGACGGCAAATATTACGCAACGTGTGCGCGGATGCGGCAGTGACTACAAATGACGGCGGTTGTAGCGTGGTGTCAGAGGAAGTAAAGCTTGGCGGAAGCTCCGGTACTGGAGGGAACTTCTCGACCATGCTGCGTGATCGTGTTGCAACCGCAAATAGTGAACTCGTCACCGCAATGACAAAGCGGTTAAAGATGTTGGAGGCACAGCAACAAGCCTACCGCCTGGAACTTAAGGAAAAGACAGAAAAACTCAACCGCATGCAGACGGAGTGTGAAGCAGAAAAATCAAGGCGCGAGGAAGCGGAAACGCTTGTGGTAGAGTTGTTCAGCGATAAAGAGGAATTGGAGAAACAAATAATGGAAATGAAGGAATTCCTTGCTGATTATGGTCTTCAGTGGGTGGGTAATGCTGAGGGTGAAAGCGGTGGCGGATCATCCAGAACACCTAAGGAACGCGCCAAAAAATCACCTGCTACTCTTGCAGCAGAGACCTCGCCAATCCCCAATAGGGAAATGAAGCGGTTCGATCTGTACGCTGGAGATTACACCAGCGAGGCCCCGTCCCCAAGGCCTGAAAGTTCCTCACTGGCAGCCGCTGAGTCCCGCAGTACAAATATGTCTCCGGCGAGAGGGGAGTGTTCCCTCCCCGTTTCTATGGAAATTCTACAGAAAAATGCTCGAATACTGTCAGATCATGTTGGTTTCAAGGAGGTTGCCACCAACGGGAAACGAGGCGCTATAAAGGATCGCGATGTTGTGCAGATTGTTGTGTATAAAGATGGGATTTGCGTCAACAGTGGGCCCTTTAGGCCTTTTGGCTGGCCGCTTTGTGATGCCGTGTTGAACGATATCGCCGACGGCTATTATCCATACGAATTCAAGCAGCGCTATCCTGACGGGTTTCCCATTGAGATAGTTGATCAAACTTCGGTATGTTGCACTGCAGTAGGCACTCGACCGAAAAACGACAAGGTGCAAGGCACCGAACGTATGCGGGAAGGTGGCTACCAACCGGTGTCACGTGAGGAATTTCTAAAAAGACTACCGACCACACGAATTACTGCGGGAGGTCGGATTGTTGATGTACAGGGAGAGATAGCGAAAATAATTGGATGTGACAAGGGAGGCCCAAGCGGTAGCGCGGAACCTGATGATGCTTCGCTTATGAGGCATGTAACCGCATCGGAACAAAAGAAAAGGGGGAACGTAAGCAAAAGTGATGGGGAGTGTGGTGCACCAGTTGCTACTGGTACGGAGACCCCCAACAATCGTTGCAATAATACGCGGTTGCAGCTTATTGAAGGATTAGTAGCCGTGCAACTGCGGTTTCCATGTGGAAAGAGGTTAGTCTTGAATCTCTCACCAGAGGACACCATTGGGGACTTGCGACGCGAGGTGCGATTAGCCATGCCCTCATTCACAACCGAATATAAAATTTGTCTTCCCTTTCCAGCTAAGACGCTGGGTGATGACAGCAAGACGCTGGCTGAATTGGGTCTTTTGGGAACATGCACCCTCATGATACAGCCACCAAGGGAAACAAAGTCATAGAGTTCACCTTACGTGCAAGGATTCGTGGATCCCTGGTTTGGCTGCTAGAAATTGGTTGGCGTTGCTTCATCGGTGGTAACTTCCACACACACACACCCACCTCTTTCTTCCTCCCTCTGGTTGTATTACGTTGGTAAAGTGATTGGTTGGCGTTGCGTTGCGTATGCGTTGGGAGGCTTTCTTTTTTCTTCCTCCCTCCCACCACCTTCAAAAGAAAAAGAGGTTTCACCTGCACTCAAGCATACTTGTATCTACCTACATGTGAAGAAAGTCAACACTCCAATGGGTGGCGCTGGGGCCTGTCAGCATCGTATGCCATCATGTAAGTCACTGCTCTCTTCCCTTCGTTTTTAATATTAAATGTTTTCTAATTCATCTTCTTCTTCTACTTTGGGGCGTCTGTTGTATCATTGAGCGCACGTGGCTGTTCCTCATTTCCGTGGTCCTGTTTGTGTGACTTGTTACAATCACGGAAAGTTACGGGTGGAGCATCTATGTTTTTTCTAACCCGCTTCAAACTGGGTATGGCAGACGTCACGGCAGCCATCGGCTCCGGAAAATGCGGGGAAGTATTGCGGAAGTTGAATGAAAAGAAAGCAGTGCGTGAGCGGGAAGAGAACATAGATTATCGTCGTGCCCTTTGCTTTTTAGCGAACTCACAGGATGTCTTCCACGCGCGGCAAGCACTCTTGGAGGAGTTGCGTCACTTTCCGAACAACACTGCGGCTCGCACGCTGTTGCTTGAAGTGAACGAAACTGTTCGTCCGCTACTCATGCCACCCAAAGAGCTGCTGAAAAGTGAACCTCTCTTTGGTCTCTTGTGTGATGCGCTGCTGGATCACACGATGCTTACGTGGACGCGCCTGTACAGTTTGTATCGATTGTCCAAGGAAGTATGTAGCAAAGAGGGTGAAGGAGGCGCTCTGATGGAGTGCGGGGTTTCGGGTGGAGGCTCGGTGGTGTTGCTCGCCGTTGTGGCTGCTCATTATTCCAAGAAACCGCGCAAAATCTACGCGCTTGACACTTTCAGTGGGATGCCGGAGCCAACTACGCATGACAACTTGGAGGAAGATGGTAATCTTAAGCCAGCAGAATCAACATCATGGGGAAGTGGCACGTGCAGCGCAACTGTGGAGAACGTTCGTCAACTAGCCAAGAACTTTGACGTGGAGGAAGGTTTAGTTGTTATTCCTGGATTATTCCATGAAACGATGCCTAAGACGCTGAGGGAGATTAGTGACGAGGGCATTTCCATGTTGCATGTGGATGCGGACTGGTACGAGTCCACGAGGTGCGCACTGGAACTTGCATGGCCCATGGTAAAACAAGGGGGAATGGTACAAGTGGATGATTATCACTATTGGCTTGGCTGTCGTAAGGCAGTGGATGAGTTTGCACAGCGGGAAGAGAGTGAGCATAGGCCTTTACCGATACTTCAAAACGTTGATGGAAATGCTGTGTACTTTACAAAGCCGTAGCGTTGGATCGAGGGTGAGGAAGGTCGGACTTTGTACATTTTGTTTCATCACATGCGAAAGGACCCGCAGCGTCGTGGGGCGGGGGTAGAGCAAAGGGTCGTACGGTTGTCGCTTATCGTTGTTTGCATTTATCTCCGCACAACCAATATGCCGATAAGTTTTACTAAGTGCTTCAGTCCGCGTCTCATGTTTTGCGTCTTTTCTGTAACTCCTTCACCACTGCCCGCTTTATAGAAACATATTAGTGAATAACGATGGGGGAGAACCGTCGACCCTCGCGTTGGAGCTCGGAGCGCTACACAAACCTTTTTGTTCCTAATTACATCCCTCCTGAACTGATGTTGTATGACGAGGGTCAGTTTCTTCGAGCCTTTCTTCTTCGTGTCCTTTCCATCGACCTGAATCGCCTCATCGAAACGAAGCGGTGCGGTGACTATTTCATTAATATTCCTTTGGTACCAGAGTACAACAGCGAAGGGCAGCGCACGAACACGCCGGATGAGCTCGTTGCTGAAAAGCGGTTGAAGGTGATGGATGAACTGACAAACCTCCTGCGCCAGCACTCGGAACTTGAACTTAATGCAAAAACCCAAAAGGAAGTCGTGCGCAAACGTTACTTCACACAGGAGGAAATGGACAATGGTGCATATGGTGCTATTTTGGGTGCCCGCGGTATGGTTCATCAGGAGTTGGAGCGGCTGACCAAATGCAAGATTGTACTGGCTGGCCGTGGTATCACAAACGCACTGAAGGATACCAGTGCTAACGCTGCCCGTGTTGCTCTCGAGGATCCCCATGCCCGTATCACAGCTCCAAATGAGCAGGCGCTTCAGCACGCGATGGAGCGCATTGAGTGGATTCTTTCTGATGATCCTGAGGCACTAGAGTTCCGTGAGAACAACAGAAAACGCATGGCGCAGATTGAAGGGCGCTATGACCCGCGCACTTGGGTTTCTCTAGCAGAAAGGAACGCAAAGAACCCACGGCGTATGGGGGAAAAACGGGAGCGGGAGGAGGAGGCAAAGGAAGAACTCGATGCGGATTTGCAGGAGTTTCTGGACGAGTTGTAGCTGGTGGGAGATGTGGCGACAGAATAAAACTGAAACATTTGCTGACACCATGTTTTCGGTGTTGGGGCGGAGCAACGTGTCTATCCTGTGGATATTGACTCGCTTATTGTACAGCAGTAGCAGACTCGTGCCACGCTGTCTAACTTCACCGGTGAAAGCGGTACCGCAGGAATAACCTGACACTGTGATAGACAGAAATACCCGTTCGTTCTCTTCCTGTCATCTGCCTTCGTTGACCTTTTTTTTTCGCATTTTTTTCTTTGTATTTAAGTGTTGACGACAGCAACAGGTGGGTTCTAATTTGTTATGTCAGAGAAGGAAGGAAAAGTAATACCCGAAACAAATGGCATGAAGAGACCCCGATTTGATCCAGTGAAGCTTGGTCTACCGGAAGAGTTTACCTTAACTGACTACACACGGCTTAAGGGTTGCAGTTGCAAGGTGCCACAACCAGAACTTCTAGCACTTCTGCAAAGTGTTTCCACTACACCCGGACGGAGGGATGTTGGAATGGATTGCAGCATTGTGAAACTGCAGCACAAGGATGAGACCGGGAAACCGCTGTATATGGTATCGACAACCGATTTCTTTTTCCCCAGTGTTGAAGACCCCTACTTACAAGGCCAAATTGGGGCGGCGAATGTTCTGTCTGATCTATACAGCACAGGAATCGACCGCTGCGATACCGTTTTGATGTTACTAGCTGCCAGTACCGACATGGATAAGACGGAGCGTGAGGTGTGCACGCAGGAAATGATGAAGGGATTTGTGGATCACGTAAGGCTAGCGGGATCTGATGTTACAGGTGGGCAAACTGTGATGAATCCGTGGCCCCTCATTGGTGGCATTGCGACGAGCGTTGTTGCAGAGTCTCAAATGATCCGTCCAACAGGGCTGCAACCCGGTGATATTTTAGTTTTGACGAAACCTTTAGGATGCCAAATCGCTGTTAATCTTAAGCAGTGGCTGCGCCGCCCGTCTCCGATCTTTGAAGAGCAGATTCAAGGAAAGATGGACTCGGAGGAGATTGAAGAACTATATAACGCTGCTGCAGATGGGATGAAGCGTCTTAACCGCATGGCGGCAGCGCTGATGCATTCGCACGGTGCCCATGGTGCAACAGATGTGACAGGTTTCGGTATTCTTGGCCACGCGAAAAACCTTGGAAGTGCACAGAAGGCTGATGTGTGTTTAGTACTTGATTCCCTTCCAATGTACAGGGGGGCCGTGAAGGCGTCGAAGCTCATGGGGGACAAATATCGCTTATTTGAGGGTTATGCAGCTGAGACCAGTGGAGGGTTACTTGTGGCGTTCGGAACGAGGGAAGAAGCGGAGGGATATATCCGTGAACTGTACGAAACTGATGGGGAGCCGGCGTGGGTGGTTGGCCGAGTGGTGCGTAGAGAGGGGAGTGCCCCGTACGCGCTACTACAGAAAGACTATAAAATTATTGAGGTGGGAGCGAAGGTAAATGATAAGATTATTTAATTGATTTGCTGGGGGAATGGAGCTGCGGTAAACTCAAGTTATTGTGTGTTCTACTGTAGGAAAGGCTGAACGTCTCCACGAAACGATCTGGACGGGGAAGGCACGGTAGCTTGGAACTCACGTTGCGTACAGGGTTTGTGTGTGCTTTCGTGGGTGCCACAGTTGGGGGTAGCTTTCCCTTTTTCCTCAGTAAGGCATTTCTTACCGTGTTCGCATATGGGTGTGTGACCGTGGGCAAGTACCAACCAAACTTCGATACGTAATTCTTCGGTTACCGCTGCATGGCTCGACCATTGTCCTTCGTTGTTGTTCATATCTCTACTTGCCCTTTTTTTTTCGCTTTTAAATGCTTTCTGTGCCACCAGCTACTGTTACGGTGGCTTTGACACAGCAGTTGTCTATGGAAAGCGATCGGTAATTCACCTCGAAACAGCTGCATTTCTGAGACATTAGATGAGGCGGTGTGTAGCTTATGTCCAGTTGAAAGTGGGTAAGATCACACCGTCGTTGTGGTGTGTTACAATACATCACACTCGACGCTCAGTAGCACTTCCAGACCCACACTCAATTCTCACATCACCCGCAGGGCTTTTTGCTCTCATGAGCGGAAGAGGAAGCACTTCGTACGACAATACAAGCTGTCCGAAAGGCGTAAAGATGTCGGGGGGCCGAAGAAGAAGAAGAACAGAACACGGTAATGGAGACGGAGATGGGGATAAGTCCTCCGCAGGGAAGGGTGCTTTCTTTAACCGGGATGCTCTGTCCCTGGCGGTTCTCATTCTTCTGTTGGCCGTCACTTGGGAAGCCCTCGTTTCCCAAAAGCACATCTTCATCAACAAGCTAAAAGAGTGGGTATTCCTTACTCTCGAAGTGCGCTCCTCCCGTGAGGAGTACGCAATGATCATGGATTGGATGGGGCAACAACCTCAGGGTAAAAGGGCACGCAACATATCGTTGATGCCTATTTCGGTTATGAAGGAATCATCTAATGAAAACGAGAATGAAGCCATGAGAGGCTGCAGCGAGGATGAGTGCAGCAGTTGTGGCTTCGTGCCGGGTTTTGGTAGCCACTACATGAAATTTGAAGGTACCCGTCTGTGGATCACCCGCTCCATCGACACTACCAAGCAGTACCGTTCATCACCTCACATGGACAGGGAGGACGAAGTGTTGCGGTTAGTATTTTTTACTCGTGACCGTGATGTTGCCCGCAGGTTCATGGAGAAGGTACGTTTGTCGTGGGAGGAGCGGTCGAGAGATACGGTTCGCGTGTACCTTCCCGGTGGTTGGGGAAACCGTTGGGAGTTTCTTTCGCGGCGGCTGAGGCGGCCGCTCTCCACATTGCATTTGCCGGAAAGCACAACTACCATTGTTGATGATGCGAAATTCTTTTTGTCCTCTAGGGATCTGTACATGTCACTGGGCGTTCCCTGGCGCAGGGGATACCTCTTTGAAGGGGCTCCTGGGACGGGGAAGACAAGTTTTATCCTTGCGTTAGCGAGTGAACTTTCCCTTCCCGTCTATCTCCTGTCATTGCAGTCGAAGGAACTTGATGATTCTACGCTTATAAAGTTGGTCAACTCCGTTCCACCCAGAAGTTTGCTTGTCGTAGAGGATTTGGAAGCGGCCATCAAGTCGCAAGTGGTTAGAGGCGAAGACATCTCCTCCGCGAATGTTGTTTTCAATACAGAGGTAGGCGGGGGCAGGGACTCTGGTGTTTCGTTGAGTGCCTTGCTGAACGCCATTGACGGGATCGCGAGCAGTGAGGGAAGGATTTTGGTTATAACGACGAATGAAACAATGCGCCTCCCGGCACCTCAGGCACTTCTAAGGCCCGGGAGGATCGACCGGCGAGTCTGCTTCGGTCCTTTAGACGCCACCATCATGCAGGAGATGCAGCATTCCTTCCTGCATTTGGTTAAACCATTCTGTGCTGATCGCGAAGGTAGTCGCGTAACACTTGAGGATTGCGGTGTCGGCGCTTTGGGAACAACCCCGGCAGAACTGCAGAATCAATTTCTTGCCGCTATTTACAGAAAATGTCGTCGATGAGTTTGTGTAGTTTTTCAAATGCGTCAAGACGCCGCCGGTAGTGCAACACACTCCCTCCCCCCAAAACGGTTTGATTTGCTCCTGTTTTGAAAAGCGGGAGAAACAGTCATTAGCGGCACTTCTGGTGCACTGCACAGTTGTTCAACCCATTGCGTGTGGGGTGACTGACCACAAGTCGTATCGGTATAGTAGTGTGCAGGCGTTACCTTATCTCCTGTGCTCCGTTTGGTTAGTTCACTCTTTTCCATCTTTCTATTCATTTTTTTTTTGATATTGAAAACCGGTTGTTTATAGACTTGCTGCGAGGCCCTCGGAAAACTACCCACTACGTGGAGTAGACAACACATAAACACAAACGAGTCGCTTTTAGTATTAACAGTAAGAAGAGGGAGGAGGAAAAGAAGGCAACACCGTAATGTCTTCTTCAACGTGTGCCTTCAGTGCTAATCTGAGCGCTAACCGGAACGGAAATCTGCGCGTAGTCCACGGCCGCAGCAATCCGAAGCTTGCCGAAGGCATTTGCAAGGCTTTAGGTATCCCGATCACAGGTTGCCGCGTTGGCGCTTTCGCCAATGGCGAGATTAACTTGCAGGTCGTTGAGTCTATTCGCGGAGATGATATGTTTATAATTCAACCGACATGCGGAAATGGCAATATTAATGTGAACCAGGCGGTGATGGAGCTCCTACTCATGATCCACACACTGAAACTCAGTTCGGCCAGGCGAGTTATTGCCGTTATCCCCCACTATGGCTACGCGCGGCAAGACCGCAAACAGAGCGCTCGCGTTCCGATCAGTGCTTCTGCAGTTGCACGCATGATCACTGAACTCGGTGTTAATGGTGTTGTCACAATGGATCTTCACTGTGGACCAATTCAGGGCTTTTTCCATGGCTGCCCTGTCGCCGACCTCAGTGCAACTTCTGAGTTCGCCGCGTACGGTAAAAGCAAAATGTTTGATACAAAGGAGCTCGCCATTGTCGCTCCTGATGCCGGTGCCGTAAACCGAGCGCGACGCATGGGTGACCGCCTCGGCGCTCGCCGCATCGTAACAATCTTGAAGCGGCGAGTGGAGGCAAACGAGGTGGACAGCATGCAACTTGTCGGTGAGGTGAAGGGATGTACATGCATCATCGTGGATGACATGATCGACACCGCTGGCACACTTTGTAAGGCGGCACAGGTGCTGAAGGAACATGGTGCGAAAGAGGTTCACGCGTGGGCTACGCACGGTATTTTGACGGACCCCGCATGTGAGCGCATTAATGACTGCCCCGCACTCGTGGAAGTGGTGGTGACGGACAGTCTCCCACAGGATGAATCCCTACAGAAGTGTTCAAAGCTGAAAATCATTTCCATTGCCAAGCTTTTGGCAGAGGCAATTCAACGCATCCACTGCGAAGAGAGTCTCGAGCGCGTGGGTGACATGTCAGCACCAACGCCACATGACCAGGACCTTATCTCCGTGGATGCATTGGTTGAGGATAGTGATTGGTCAGCCGCTTTGCAACCTCACATAATTAAGCGAGCAACCGGTGCCACTCCATAAGGAAAAAAAAGGGCATCTCGGGATGCTGTGTGCGTTAAAGCCCCTTTCTCCTCGCACCGAGACCGCGACCGACAACGATCAACGAGAGCAAAAGGGAAGGCAGGATTAAGATGGCGATCGAAAGAAGGGAAAGGAGCGGGTCGCGATGATTTAATATATTAATATTAAAAAAAAAGTGTGTCAGAGCGTGGATCAGGCGGAGCGCGACGTGCTCAATCCGCGGATGGATAAAATGGAGGGAGTATGAGTAAAGGGGAGTGCACTGAAAAGAGTGATGGTGGGATACGGGAAGCGAAGGAGTAAAGAGGGAGGGGGGTCAAGGGCTGAGCTGATCCTGTTATCATAGCCCGAGGTTAATTGCACGTTAATGTTGTAATACATCAAAAATTGTGGCAGTGACTTGGTGACCAGATATTGTCCGTACTGCCTCAAACGCAGGCGTGTGTCGCGCCTTCGCTTCGTCACGTGGTTTCTCTTCCGGGATAATGTGTGGAAAGGGAACGAAGAAGGAGTCGCGTCACTTAAGTTACTGTGAGTGGTTCATGGGATGTCACTCGAGAGCAACGAATAATATTAGCAAATTTTATGTGTGAAGGGGAGGATAAGCAGCGCACATGCGTGTGTCGTATCTCGTGTTTCTTCCTGCTTTTTCAATATTTTAAAGTTTAGTGATGTTTTCTTGCCGCTTGACGGATTCATCACCAGGTGTACGTAAGTGTGTGCATGCATTTGTGTATGTTTGTTTGTGTGTCCGGGCAATAGCGCTGGAGTGCAGCACTACGTTATGTTGCTTATGCTCCTCACCGTCTGTTTAATGTCTCCCTTTTTTTTTTTTCTCTCTCTCTCTCATACTTCAATTGCTACGCTCGCGCTTGCTGTGCTCTTGACATATCTACATGGGAGGGGCACGTTGAGAAAAAAGGCAAACAAAGAGGCTCAACGTTATAAGCTGGGTGCATCAGCTTTTCATTGACAAAGATTATATTTCAACAGAGTGGAGATCTGAACGACAAGTTGGAGGAAGAGGAGGGGAGGAAAAAGAAGGAAGATGATATGCCGCACATCTTTTCTGCGTAAACCCAAGGTAGTTGTTGTTGGCACGGGATGGGCGGGCTGCTACTTTGTGAGAGACACAAAACCACAATTAGCAGAACTCCACGTTTTGTCCACACGTAACCATCACGTACTGACACCCCTTCTCCCGCAAACAACCACCGGTACGCTGGAGTTCCGCTCTATATGTGAGCCCATCACTCGCATTCAACCGGCACTCGCACACCTTCCGAACCGTTTCTCACGTTGCTTCGTGTATGACATCAACTTCGAACAAAAGCGGGTTGATTGCATTAGCGTAGACAACACCAGCGTCGGGCCACACGCCTTAGTTAACACATTTGATGTTCAGTACGACAAACTAGTGTTGGCGCATGGTGCACAGCCAAACACGTTTAATGTTCCCGGCGCTGTGGAGAGGGCGTGTTTCCTTCGGGAGGTAAATGAAGCACGTACCATCCGCAAACGACTTGTGCAGAATATCATGACGGCGAATTTGCCCGTAACAAGTGTCGAGGAGAAGAAACGCCTTCTGCACACCGTAGTTGTGGGAGGTGGGCCCACGGGCGTTGAATTCTCCGCAGATTTGGCCGAGTTCCTGCGCGACGACGTGAAGAACATCAACCCCGAGCTCGTTCAATTCTGCAAAGTGACAGTACTTGAGGCCGGAGAGGTTTTCAGTACATTTGATTTACGCGTGAGGGAATGGGGCAAGCGGCGGTTAGATGCCCTCGGCGTGCGAATCGTGAAGGGTAATGTTGTGGCTGTGCAAGAGAAGGAGGTGATCACAAAGAGTGGTGAAGTGTTCTCTACCGGCTTGGTGGTGTGGAGCACAGGTGTCGGACCCTCACCACTAACAAAAGAATTAAAGGTGGACCGAACGCGACAGGGGCGTATTTCCGTCGATGAGCATTTACGGGTACTGCGCGACGGCGTCCCAATTCCCGATGTGTATGCAATTGGGGACTGTGCAACCAATGAAAGCAACCCGCTACCTACTTTAGCTGCTGTCGCTTCTCGTCAAGGCGTGTATCTGGCAAAAAAAATCAACGCGGAATTAGCTGGTAAGCCATTCGCCACGCCGTTCAAATATGAGAGCCTCGGAAGCATGGTGAGTCTTGGTACTTCCAGCGCTGTTGTGGAATTAAATGGGCCACGCAAACTTGATTTTGTTGGGCTTAAGGCACTCTTCTTCTGGCGTAGTGCATACCTCAGCATTGTGGGTTCGTGGCGTAATAGGCTTTATGTCATTGTCAACTGGCTTGGAAGCGCAATTTTTGGCCGGGATTTGACACTCATTAACGACTACAATGATGAGCGGACGTGGCTCTCTCTGGCGTCAGAGGGGGCGGCGCGCGAGAAAGTGAGCAGAATGAACAAAGTTAAAACCGATGGCGACGGCAGTAATGGAAATGAAACAACAGCCCGTTCAAAGGTGGACTTACCCGCGACAAAGAAACAGAACGAGTAGGTGAAGTTTGTGTACCAAGCAACACAATTGACCTCCCTTCGATTCTCACACCCACGTGGCCGCTGAACATACAATTAAGGACGTGTAAAAAATATATATATATATATATATATATATATATGTTTGTATATATGTTCTTAATTATGATGATTTATTGATGTAACATCCGCGATAATTTTTTTTTGTTCGACTCTGTTTATTTCCGATTTTTTTTTCTTTTCTGCTCCCCGTTTTTTTTTTCCTGTGTACTCGTTGTTTTGTTTTGTTTTTTTACCTCCAGAGGTTGATGGCCGCTGGCTTTAACGTGATACCCCCCCCCTCCCCCTTCAACCCGCCGCGTACGCGTGGATATGCACCTAAACGTACAATTGAAGATGACACAAACACGTGCGTTTGCAATTTTGTGAATGAATGCGGTGAATGTTATTGTTTTTTTTTTGTATATTTGTAAGCGTGTGTAAGTGGGTGGGAAGGAGGAAGGTGGAAAAAAGTGTTTTTGGGGTGGGAGATGGAACACCTCCTATGTTACGGGATGTGAATATATAAATAAATAAATAACGTTTTTAATTTATGCGAATGGAAGAACGAAGTGTGGTTTCATTCGCATGTGCGTGGGGGGAAAAGGAAGAAAAAAAAAAGAGAAGCGGGTGGGGGTTGGGGGAAATAAAATAAAATAAAAAGGGTAGGGAAGAGGTATTGTTGCTTGGTTTCTGATAAAGGCGGAGAGGAAAGGGAACAAGTCAAACACATACAAAACAAAAGAATCATATGTTTGTGAAAAGTTGAGGAAAGTGACGGTCAGGCATTGGTTGATGAGTAAAGTCGACGTGTATGACACATGCGCACTCTCTCCTCATTTCACAAAATGAAAAAATATATATATATACATTCTTTAAGGGGGTTTTCCTGAACCTTTTTGCCTCCTCTAAACACGCGCGGAAGAAGGAAGATTCAAACTCGAATAACTCAAGTGTGAAGAGAAAACAATAATAATTAAAGCATCTGGAGTGTGGGGGGGGGAAGGAGGAAAACAAAGGAGAGGTGGAAGTCGCGGCATACTTCAGCACAAATGACTCTTTGAAACTTTATTTAGCTGTCGTTTATGATTTATTTTGTTTTTCTCTTTTACCGTTCATTATACTGGCGGTCGACTGAAATTCTAACCCAATAAATGAATACGCCACGCGACGAGAGAAATAACACTGAAAGAAGAGGGGAAACAAATGTGGCAACATGAAGGAGTCGAAGGAGACAAAATGACCAGCGTTTAATCAACCGTCACGACAAACTTGGCGCATCCGGTAGGTTTTCAACCTTTCGTCCTTTGCTGCTGCTGCTGTTGTTGTTGTTGTTGTTGAGGGGATCCAAAAGGTCGTTGCAGTTCAGTGGTGGTAACTTCGTGTTGGATGGGTTTCACTCATCTTAAAGGAAAGCGGACGAAGGAATAATAGCAAAGGGAAAAAAAAACAAAACAAAAGGAGCTAAGCTTATCACATTATTCACTGCTGAGTGGTAGGAGGGAGGTGGGAGAGAAAGAAAAACTGAATGAAGAAGGTAATGTTCACATATTATTATTTATTTATTATTATTATTTTTTACAGAGAACTAATCATTGATAATGTATGTGTGTTTGTTTCCACTAGTTTTCCTGTTGTTGATGTTGTTTTAAGCAAAAAAAAAAAGGAGGTGGGAAACAAGCGCCGATGCCGCTACTGCTTTGGTGGCAGTGGGGTGCGGCAGTAGTGATGGCAGCCCATTGATAAGTTACCGTTACGTAAAACATTTATTGCGTCCCTACAGCGCGAAAGTTTCCACACAAAAATAACGTCTCTCCTTCAGAGACCTTGTTAACTATGTACTCCACTCTGAAACAAAGAGTAATCGGTTCATGTGGCAGCATTCCCTTCTGTATTTCTAACACCACTACTTCATCTCTTTCACCTCTTTTAATTTCCAACACGCATTCAAGCCATGAGCTGGTACGACCCGAAAGTCTCGTAAGCAATGACAAAAAAAAGGATGAAATGGATGTGAACATGCATATATTATTAAACAAATAAATATATGAGAGAGGTTGGTTGCACCAGCCTTTGGCACGTATTGAGCTGAAGAAAGCCTACCGAAGGGGGAGAGGACTGCAGCGAACTGAATGGGGTGGGTCCAAACAATGAGAAGTGGTCGCGACGAGGACCCGTCAATTTGTTTGTTTGTTTTGTTTTGTTTT
>NW_027123240.1:15891-21961 GCF_001457755.1 Trypanosoma equiperdum
GGAAGCGAATACGCCCGTAAAAAAGGTGTAATCTTATGAGCCTGCATTACTTTTTAGCCCGTGCAAAGGGGGTTTGTGGCGGGTTAGTGGACGGAAATGAAACTGTTGCAGTGGCTCCTGCGCAGCTCTCCTTTCATCACCCGCTCCATTTAGCGGGTCATAGCTGTGTTTGTCGTAGCAAAGGGGTGATGCATGTTGGGGTAAACAATACAATATTTTGGTAGCGTTATACGCTGCTTTGTGTGGGGTGGCACAAATGCAAGTGTTGGTCTCTGTTCTCTTTACTAGAATAATATATGAAGGGAGCAAGTCAGTCAGCAAATTGCTGGGAATCCGTCGCTGCATCTCTGTCAATGGTTCCCACCACCGCCGTACTCCGAGACGGGGACCGCAGCTGATTGACACGTAGCCTTCAAGGAGTCTGTGACGGTTTTACTTGATGGGTGGAAGCCCTTTCCACTGAGGAGACTGCTGAGAATGTGAAATGCCCATTGGTGAGAAGTAATAGCGAGGAACCCACCGAGCCTCACAGTATCTGGGAAAGAAAATAACAGAAATAATTATGGTAAATGAAAACCGGGGAAGCTACCCGCCTTCGTCCCTTCCACAAACATATTAATAGCACATCGACTCATTCGTAAGAGATATTTTAATGCTGCTGGGCCAATGTTGGTGAAGTTAGAAGTGGTTTCCTTACCTTGGTGGCAGACGGGAAGAGGAATATTAGGGACATCCCGTCCCAGTCTTTTTCCACACTATTACCTTCTAAAATTGTGTTTGAACCTCCACAAAACCAAGAAGCTAACATCGTAATGGGGCATGCCACACGGTGGTGAGAGGAATTGTGTGTGGAAGGAGGCGGAGTTGGCCACGCCAAGGGGAAGGAAAGGGGGGAAGATTATAAGAGGCAAATAAAACATTACTTAAAAGTGACAGTCAATATCGAAACATGCAGAAAACGTTGTTAAGGGATTGTGTGTCCACAAGGTCATCCAATTGATCAATCGTTGGGTAGCTCAAGGAGTTATTATGCTGATTTGGTTGAATACGAACCCCTCGAAAGGCTCAAACACTTCAGTTGGTTGAGAGGTTGCGCGCACAAATCACCGTTCCAACAGGACTGCAGAAAGATGCATCAAGTGGAAAATAAAACAAGGAAGACTTAAACGGTGAGAAAGGCTGGCAAATGTGCCACTGCACGCTACTCAATCTTGACTAACGGTACTTCCAAATTAAATGTATATCATGGAACGGGAGTCATTATATTTAGCAGGAAAGGCGATGTAACTGAATTCTACAAGGGTTTTAGTGGGTTGGCTTGTAGTTATCGTGAACAAAGGTGACGCGATGGAAATGAATTTCAAGGGGCTATTGAAAACGATGCGACACGAAGTAAATGTGGCCATGCTAAATATTTTCATATCACTTCCCCCTCGCCGCCGTAAAGGTAGAATTTTTTGCATCATGTGGAAATCCACCCTTAAAGTCACCAACCGTCAGGTGTTCGTCTTCATGCAGCACAGTTTTTCTTTATTTTTTTTTATATTTTTGTCTCGCTGCAACGGAGGGGATCACAGAAGTGAATATGTTGGAGTGCATCGCCCCAAGAATTTGGCAGCAAAACAGTGGTAGCACTTCAAATTTGGTTTTTTTGACTATATTCACGACTGGAATAATAACACTGGTAATATAAAAATACGGCAACGAATAATCGGACGAAATTTTTTTTCGAAGTACCACGTAAACTGTACTTTGTGTGTGCCATCAAAACAGAAACAAATCGTTATTTAAAAAAAAATAAAAATACTTTCGGATACCCAGTGACATGTCTATTATTTTTACTATTTTGTTTTATTTACCCTCTTATTTATTTGTGGTTTTGAAAAAAAGAAATACTTTGTGCATAATCATACAGACACAGTACAGTTTAGAGGTTGGGTTGCTAAGATAATATGAAAAAAGGCAACCGTCGCGGCCGCTACCGAAAGAGACGAAGCTCGAGATCGCCTTTATTTTGGGTTGCGTTGGCTGCATTGGTTTTGTTGACTTTGTCGACAGGGTTGAATGTATGGCTTGCTGTTGAGTACGCATCCAAGAAAAAGGTGGAAACCAATTTGGAGCTGGCCGAGAAGGCATGCGGATTATAGCGTTGCCATGCTAGGCAGGTACCAACCTTGTTCTCCCTGTGGTGATGCACATTTATAATGGACTTTTTTTTTTAGTTGTTGTTGTTACATTGTCGGTACATGCGGAAGAAGGATTGTTGGTGAATTTCTTTGTGTGTTTATTTCTCACAGGCTGTTGCGGCAAAAGTATTAAATTCCTTCTATTGTGTGAACCTACAGGACAAAGGAGGAACAGGGATGGTTTGCTTTTAAAACGATGCCACCATTTTTCTTCTATGTTGTGCACATATGCGTTGTTGAATAAAATGAAGTAAAGAGCCCGGCCGAGTGGAGTGGCGCGGTGTGGGAATACATAAAAATAATAATAAGAACATGAGCACCTTCGCGGTACTAAATGGTGTCATAATATTAGCGGTATTCGTTGTAACCGCTGCTTGCTTAGATGATCAAAAGCCTATAAGGGAGGGAGGGAAAGCGCTGAGTGGAGAGGCTGCAAAACATCTCTGCCGCATCAAACAGATAAGTGAATTGCTCGGAAGCCGTGCAGAGTTTGAGCTAATTAGGGACGGATCCAAGTTTACCAGCGAGCGACAAGTCCTTCGTAATGTCCAGGATAAAATAACGGAAGGGGTCAAAGGCATAAATGAGTTGTTCGGTAGGCACTGTCGGCGAGTGTCCTTGGGAATTGAAGGAGGTGGGAGCGACATGCTTTCCAACCCAAATTGCGAAGATAGTGATAGAAAAGAGGGAACGGGGGAAGCCACTGACCAAGGCAGTGGGACGCTGTCTGAAGAGGGTATTATCCAATGCGAACACGGTAATTTTCTGCGTGATTTCCTAATTCGGGGTGCCCTCGAGGCATACAGAAGTCAAATGGAGCAGTGGGAAAAGAAAAAACCGACAGAAGGAAACAAAACGAGTACGGAGGTTAAAGGGGATGAATCGTCAAAAAAACACGAGGACCAATGCCAGCAGATGGGATACAGCGTTCATGGGGCCTGCACCGTATCAGAGCAAAAATGGAGGCAACATCTGGAAGAGGCTGTGAAGCTCATGGAAGGCATAATTGTAGTGAAAAAGGAAGACGTTTGTGGGGTATCAAAAGAAGGGGAGACGCAAAAATAAATGCGGGTGACAGTGGAAGGCAATGGGGAAGTGGGGTGTAGGGAATGCCTTTTGTTTTCATTTCTTTCTTTGGGGTCCGTTGGTATCGGTAGCTGCAGGCATATAGTTGCTTGAAAGTGTGCGAGGGTAACTGCGGACGTATATGTAAATATGCACAAATTTGTGCTTTTTCTTATTCCGGGTATTTAGGTGTGAATTATGTGTTCCCTGGAGGTAGAGTGTCATCCATATGCGTGCCCTTTGGTAGGACACGATCTAAGATAAGGTGTATTGCGTTGGTATTCGTGATTTTTGAAGTGAGTTTCCACCGGAAAGTGTGCGTTTGTACTTAACTATTATGTCCCCCTTCTCCTTTGTTAAGGTAAGGGGGTTGAATGAACTCTGAAGCGTAAGTGTGCAGAAGTTGGCCGGAGCTCATCGGCCGTTAGGGTGCATTGACGTTTAGAAGATAAGAGGAATGAGAGCAGCGATTAAATCTTGTGCATCAACAAAAGTCAGATATCATGTGTGAGAGGGCGTGATGCAGGGAGGCAACACTAAGTTTCCGCAAAGTAATATCGGGGGCAATTCTGTAGTGTTGGTGCAGACTCCGCATTGAATCGAGAATCGGCAAATTGGGGATAGCGGTTCGGTTACCTCCCGTGGTTAGGTTAGGTGAGGAAAAGCGAAGAGGGGAAATGCACTGAATTGGGGGGCGGGAGCTGGTGACGCCTCAACGATCTTAATGCATAGCGTGACCCCTGTGTACCAAGCCGTGACGTAAGAGGACGTCATGCATTCGCAAAAGAACGAAAGCAGTTATGGCGTGTGGTGGGGGAAACGCGTACGGGTTTGAACGTGATGCCAGAGTTTTGGGTCAATACAAGGGGAACACACCAACGAGGGCAACAAGAACTGCTGCAACACGTGGTGAAGCGCAAGACAAGTACCACACCTTCCTTTTCACAGATGGGTGTGTGGATTGTAGCCCTCTCCCTGCAAGAAAGTAAGGTGCACCACACGAATTACCGATGTTGGTCGAGTTGACGCTTTTCCTCCCCGCCAGTTGAAACGGGGGAGAGCAGGGTAGCCCGGGGGGCATTGGATCCCTCCAAATGATGGAGATAGCCTCGCTTTGTGTAGGGCTGAAATCTGAAGGCAAGCACAAATACGCTTAGCATGTAAGTGGATCCGCACTCACGAGTGCCTGGGAATGGCATAACCGGATGACGCACAGGCAATCGATGTGAGGAGCAAGGAGGGGAGATGTTGCCGCCAACGAAGATTACCGGTCTTGAATACACAAGGGTCGTGAATGATAGGGTGAAAACGAAAGGATTGGGAGAGAGAAGATTAGTTGTGCTTCGTTCCCGGGGGGAAAAGCAGTCAAGGAATAGGGTATAATTGAATGTAGGAAACCTGCTTCCTGTCGTGAAAGGGGAAATCAATGACCGCAGGAAATTATCCTATCCGCAGTAAATCGTATTGGTGCATGTTAACAGTTCCAAGGAAAGAAGTGAGGAGGACCTGGTTTTGCCTCACAAGAGCACTTTTTGGAGGGAGCTACACCACGCAAAACGACAATTTTGAGCAGTTTTGGGGGGTAAGGAGACTTGATTTGGGGAGGCGGAGGAGAGGAGTCTAATGTTCATTTAGCAGCGGTGGGCCGGTGAAGAACGGAATTGTGTATGAACGGACCGCAAGTGGTAAAGTTTCCAGAAAGCGATGGAAGTAAGTGCTAATGGTCGGGACGGCCCTCGGAAGCAGCACCAGGAGCAAAAGGAAGGGGGAAAAGATGCCGAAATATTTATTGTTACATTGAAAATGGTGCACTTTATGTCGTACATTTCTGTTGTGAACAAAACCGTAAGAATAAACAAACATAACTTTATCCTGATCCCAACCGAACGAAAGAGTAAGGGAAAGGGAGATGTGTTTAAGATCAACTTCTTTTTCCATCGGTTGCTAAATGCGTCGCCAGAGGTTTTGTTCATAAATCCCGTCTTTTGAGCATCGATGACGCCGTCGGAAGACGGCTTTTATGAAGTACCGCCTCCTCGTAGGCGACACTTGTCTTCTCCCATTCATTGCTGGTAGTTAAAATATTCATACTTGCCTAAAAGTTCTGCATCGTATGCACAATCTTAACACCATCCAACATCATACATTTGGGCGTATTTGCGCGTATCTTCACTTATATATTCCAGCAGCTCCTCTTGCCGTGACCCCTTCCTCCGAATCGTGTCTTCGTGCCGGCAATAAGTAGTATTGCGTTGGCTAAAAGCATCGCATCTGTGGTCAAATATTTAAAATGTGTGTAGTACATTGGAGGTGTACTGTGTGTTTTTCCCTTCGGACATGCAACCTGGATTCAAAAATGCAGAGAAAACGTCGTTCGGTATTATATTCACGCACATTGGCAACTAATTCGTTTATTTTCGTTGCTGTAGGGTAACAAATGTCGCCAGGGGTCTCCGAAGCAAGGTGGTGAAGTGGACAAGGGTTCACCGGTTCCGTCCACAATTTTCTGGATAATGCGAGTGTTAATGAAAGGACGGAAGGGGACACAGTTAAAAATGACGACACCCAAGTAAAAAGTAACAGCGGTCATATCCCGCGAGTTTGTGACGCAGTTGCGGCGGCCAAGCTTTTCTCCGCGTAGTGTAGGGCGCCTACCGCTGGGATACTCGATTGTATCCGTGCCTACGTTGGTTTTGATAGGGTGCCGTGAACATGTGCCGACATAGACTTGGATTTACAAAAATATGCAGCGTGTTGGTGTTTGCGAGGGTACTGCAACACTGGTGCTTGATGGGGTTAGGTGTTGTTTTTTTTTTTTT
>NW_027123240.1:21980-23088 GCF_001457755.1 Trypanosoma equiperdum
AAGAGGTCGTAGAATATGAACGGAGATTCGAGTGCGCCAAGAGTACTCAATTAATCTGGCACCATGCAGGGGAAGATCACGCCAACGACGCTTTATGCGGCTGGAAAATTTTTTCTACGTCTCAGATGGAAGTTGTGGCAAAACGGGGAAGTAAAAGACGGGGGATTGTAAGAGGTGGATGAAAATGGGCAAAAAGAAAACTCGCTAAGCAATTCGCGCACAGCTGTAAGCCACGTGAGGGATGCATGACCTGGGAGGGTTACATTTAAATCTTCGAGGATAAATAGCCCGTATGGGCGGTAGAAGAAAGTAGGGATATACTGACATCTAAAAGCAGGACTACGACTGTTAGCGTCACCAACCTCCGGGACGCTATGTATGTGAGGGAGATTGATCGGTAGTGGAGAGTGTACGGGTTTGTTATGAAGCGAAAAATTATGAGCCTTGACTACGAAACTCGGTATTTTCATTATCCTTATGGAAAGGTGATCAAAAGGGGTGCCATACTACATTTTGCGGGGTCGAGTAACGTGTGGAAGGAGACAATACCCAGGTACCTCAGCGAGATGAGTTGGTTCAAAGCTCTAAAAAATTCTTTCACAGAACGAGAGGCTTACAGGCGGCTGCTAGAAACAACTTCCGTTGAAATACACTCTGCAAGGGGTGCCTTTAGGTATGTAAAGCTCGGTACTGTGTGCCCCATCTCTAACGTTTCAAACCCAAATTGGTTATCTGGGGAGTTGAGAAAGTAATGCATACGGTCAATCTGCATTGAAGATTACACCCGTAATCCGCGGCACATCGCATCGCACTCTCTTATCCCTTACATACTCATTGCAGAAACTGACGTTTTATTTTTGTTTTCAGGAAATGGCGAAGGGAGGGAAAAGGGTAGTTGCTCGTAGAAGGAGGGTGCGGCTGTATTTAATAGTGATTGCGCTGCTGATAGTGGTCGGGGTTATGGCGACAATGGATATAAGAAGTAGCCATACGGAAACCGGTCACGGGTTGAGAAAAGAAAATTTCCACAGTAATTATGCACCAAGGGTTAGTTATGTTGTGGTGCAAACGAGACGCTCCCCAGGGTGGTGTAGAATGCTCTTAAGCT
>NW_027123240.1:23098-23472 GCF_001457755.1 Trypanosoma equiperdum
TTGAGGAGGATCAAGGGTATTTCAACTCGTAAAAAGGGAGGGAGATTATATTTAATAGTGATTGCGCTGCTGATAGTGGTCGGGGTTATGGCGACAATGGATATAAGAAGTAGCCATACGGAAACCGGTCACGGGTTGAGAAAAGAAAATTTCCACAGTAGTTATGCACCAAGGATTAGTTATGTTGTGGTGCAAAACAGACCCTCCCCAGGGTGGTGTAGAATGCTCTTAAGCTCTATACTCACCAATGTGTCGGTGGTTACGTTGGGTATGGGAGGATGGTATGGTAACGTAAGAAGATGGACCTGGATATATAATTATGTATGGCGGGGAGAAGCGCGTGAGAGCGATGTGATTGTGATATTCGATGGGGG
>NW_027123240.1:23482-23837 GCF_001457755.1 Trypanosoma equiperdum
GGTGTATTGCGCTATGCCAGATATTGATATAATGGTAAAGCATCCAAGGAATACACCGCCTGGGAAGTGCAGGAGGTTCTACGAGCGAGCATTTGAGGCGTCCACCCGAACAGGGACAAGGGCGATTCTGAGGATGAATGAATCCGGCAGGTCGTATCTCAATGGCGGAGGAGTAATTGCAAGAGTATGGGCTCTGAGAGAGGCTCTGGAGGCATTCTTCCGCTTAAAAAAGCAGTGGTTTATATGGCGTTGTGATCAAACTATGTGGGCATTTGTGTTTTTGTGGAGTGTAACTAGACCAAGTAACGTGAAACCGAAGTTGTTTCTGAGAAGGGGAATTATGAGCCTTGACTAC
>NW_027123240.1:23847-32280 GCF_001457755.1 Trypanosoma equiperdum
CGTAAGCGTCACAACAGTTGGAATGGGCGCAGTGTACATTCATGCGTGGAGATGGACCTGGATATATAATTATATGCTACGGGAGAGGATGCATGAAGACGATGTGATTGTGATATTCGATGGGGGAGACACTTTTTTCACAGAAACACATTTAAGAGAAGATGCCATGAAGTATTTTCTGGCAACAACGCCTAGCACGCCTGAAAAGTTCAATGAAACAGAAATCATACAGGGAGCTATGACACCTCCAATGCTCTTCACGGCAGAAAAAGGCTGCTACGCGCCGCAAATGTATATCATGACGGGTGTCGATCCCAGTAAAATACCTCAACGGGAAAGATGTTTAAATGTGTATGAAGAGGCATTTGAGGCGTCTACTCTGGCAGGGACGCAGGCTATTTTGCGGAAGCACGAATCTGGAAGGTGGCATCTCAATGGCGGAGGAGTAATTGCAAGAGTGTGGGCTCTGAGAGAGGCCCTAGATGTTTTCTTCGCGCTCAAAAGGCAGAGTTACAAATGGTGGTGTGATCAAAGTATGTGGTCATTGATTTTAGCGTGGAGTGTCAGCAGACCAAAGCACGTGAAACCGGTGTTGCTTCTGAGAAGGGGAATTATGAGCCTTGACTACGAAACTCGGTATTTTCATTATCCTCATACAACGCCGATTAGGACAGGAGTGATCCTACATTTTCCAATGCCGATCGTTTTGTGGAAAAACAAAATGGCAAAATACGTTGGTGAGACGACATGGTTTAGGGCTTTGCGAGATTCCGAAGGAAGACAGAAGACAGTGGCAGATTACTTAAAGACCGTTTATGTGGATATTCGCTTCGTCTTTGGGTTCAAAAAGTGGAGGAAGTTTAGCAGCGTGTGCAGCATAAGCGATGTTGTGAACCCAAACTGGCTAAGTGGTGTGTTGAGAAAGTAACACCAGCGCTTGACCTGTACCATAATATCATGCCCCCTATACGCTGCGTGTCGGCACGCCATTCACCAGGATGTATGAATACACTGTGTGTGGAAATCCGTGTTTTATTTCATTTTTAGAAAAGATGAAAGGAACTAAGAAATTTTATGGTAAAAGAAGGAAGAGAACGTGTGTAATAGGTGCGGCACTTCTGCTTATCTTTTTACTTTGTCGCATGCTGTTTATCCGGACGGAAGAAGTGGAAGACACCACGTTTGAGGAGGGTTGTTGGGAGCGTGAGATGCGCAGCGAAGGAGTGGGAGATGTAAAGGTGCGTTACGTCGTGATACAGACGAAGCCCTCCCCAGGTTGGTGTAGAATGCTTGTAAGCTCTCTCGTTGTTGGTATTGATGTAATTACAATAGGACTCGATGGCGTGTACCATCACACCTCGAGGCCACATTGGTTGCTGAACTACATAGAAAGTGCGGGGTTAAGTGATGACGATGTGATTGTGACATTTGATGGTGCGGACACAGTATTTGTGAACAAGCATAACCTCCAGTGCGCTATTAGCAAGTTCATATCAACGACACCGAGCAAACCAGAAAATTTCGATGAGGAAAAAATACTGAAAGGCGTCCAAAAGTCTCCACTCCTGTTTACTGCTGAAAGGGGGTGTTTTGCCTCTCAACTAAGCGTTTTGTTTTCAATAAGAGGCAGAAAACACGAAAAGAGGTGTGAGCGGTTCTATAGGGGGGAGATTTCAAAGGCCAAAGCAACCGGCGCGGAACGGGTGATGCGGATGCCAAAGAGTGGGCGGGCGTATCTTAATGCTGGTGGGGTGATCGGGAGGGTGTGGGCATTTAAGGAAGCAATAGGAGGATTTTCAAAACTTAGAGAAAAGAGTGACAGATGGTGGTGTGATCAGACAATTTGGACCATTCTCTTTGCCTGGAGCGTCAATCAACAGGACACTGGGGGTAAAGCAGTGCACTTGAGAAAGGGTCTGATTTCTCTAGACTACGATGCGAGGTATTTTCTCATTCCTTCGTACACTTCCCCAATTCGAAGCATGATATTGCATTTTTCCGGGCTTATTAGAGACTGGAAGTGGTGGTTTCCAGGTGTTGTGAGGAGGTTGGTATGGATACAGAGAATGAGAGATGATGTGTATCAGAGAGACAGTAGGAGTTTGCTAACTAAGACCAGCTTAACGATCTACGGCGCTAAAGGAGAAAAATATATTCGTAAGTTTGCCGATGTTTGCAACGTTGATGAGGCCGTGGACTACACGTGGCTGTCGACGGTCCGAAGTAAGCATTAGATACTACAGGTCAGCGTGAGACCGGCTGTTTCTACGGATGTGTGTACACAGGATTTTATACGTTGTGGGTTGCCGTCCACTCCGCGGCAAATCACCTTAGGTGCCACTGTTGACATCAAAAGGTTTTTCGAAGACAGTCTTTAAAAATTTATGTAAATTCGCTCCCTGCAATCGCGAGTTGGCGTTGTTTTGTAAACACGTGGATCCGCGTAAACGAAAAAAAAACAGCGATCCCAGTGTCGTTGGGATCTTCTACTGATGCCTGCAACGATGTGGCCACCGAAAAATAAAGGTAACCGTTTTTTTTTTTTAGCACCGTACTCGTTCGCTATTTACGGATGAAAATGAGGGGGAGTAGTGGGTATGTAGATTTCGAATGCCGTATCGTGGTGTTATTGGTGACTTTCTGTAAAACAAGCAGTTCAAAGGGGGAGTGTGATTATTATCGTCAAACTTTTAGATGAGAGCTTGCATTCAAGGCGCGTTTTGTGGCAGAAAACACGGGCTGCTCCCTGAGGTAGTGCAAGCCGTTTGCTCGTATAACGCCATCCGGTGCAGTGGTGGTTGGTGTGGTGGTGTTCCGCGACACCGACATGTCGGGAGGTGTCTGTGAGATTGAGGGGTTTATGTGGGAATATGATATCGTAGCAATGTTTTATGGCGCAGACACGTCTTTAGCGCAGGCCGAGTTTGTGGAGGAAGAGACACACCTTTGCGAATAGCTCACCAAAAATTAAAATGACAAACACATGGCGAGAGTCATTTTGCTTGGAACAATGTTCCCCTCAATAATTTTCCGACCGAGAGGGGATGTTACCTCCTACGGATGTATGTCATGCTAGAGGTGTAGAACAAAAGTTCACAGTGGTACGAAAGTGTGTGAATATACGAGACTGGATGAGTGGGAAGGAGCTTATGGAGGGCTCGTCACGGTTGGGCTGCAGAATGCATGCCCAAACGGCATCGGTAAAAGTGGAAGAGTTTAAACGCTCAGAGAACCCTTTAAATCACTTTGTCAACGCCAGGATGGAGAACTTCAACTGATGGTGCGGCTTCTATATAAGCGCTGGCGTTTCCGTACAATGTGACAGAGTACGTATTCGGGGAGGCGTTTACTCCCTCTCTACGGGGACCCATGTCCCTTAACTACAACTTCCAATGGTTTGGCAACGCCACACTCAAAACAAACCTCACTTCCACTATTGCCCATTCGGGGTGAGATAATTGGGAGGGTGAGCTTGCCGATGACTGGGAGACTGTCATTGTGGTACCGACAACTTGAACCACCGGAGAGGTGACAGTGAACGAAGGAGCATTCACTTTCGGAGCCTTTAGTGGCACAACGTAAGGAGAGAAAGTGCCTTCGAACAACCTCGGTGACGTGCGTCGAATCAATAGGACGGTGAAATATAAATGGCTAATGAGACCATTTAAGTGAAGTTAGCTGACGCCAGCACCATGTGTTTGCATTTATTTCACCGTGGCGTGCCTCGTATTTCTCCGCAATGAAGTTGGGTAGACATCTTCACCATTGTTGAGGACGTGGTATGCATCTATTGAATAGTGGATCTTGTCCCTAAAAACTGCCGAAACGTGGACGAAGAGCTCTCATAAAAAGGATTTCGATTTTACGCTGCTGTGCGTGAGTCAGGATAAAGAGGTGGCGTGATTTTAATTGGTTCCATTGGAAATGCCTGTGATTTAGAGGAGTTCTTAGTGAAATCTCGAGCGCGCACAATAGTGATAAAACGAAAAAGAGGGATGTGAGGGGGAGGGCGTGCCGGTCATATAAAGGATATTCCAAACTATGAGCTTCATGGGAAAGACGCTTGTTTTGTGCGCGCTATTTTTCCGAACAAGTAGCAGGGGTACAATCTCGCTTCAGGTTGCGCTGCAGCAGATTGATGTCCATGATATAACTACCTCTCCCGTGGATAAGAGCCGTTCCATTACTCGAAAATTAGGTAGGGTAGAGAGCGCGGGGTGGCGACCAGAAGTTTTGATTCGGAAGAAATTATTGTAGATTATGTTTGTCGCCGTGTGTTTTCCTCTTACCTTATCAGTTTTCAACTACAGTGATGGCATTCCATCGGGAGTGGTCCGACTAATCTTGGAACCACCCTCGGGAGCGAGTCGCTCTGTGGGCAATTTGGGAGAAGACAGGACTTGTGATACCGAGATGTTAAAATAACTTTAAAGTAGTTGTATAACGTCTAAGAATTCAAAGGTGTATACAGTTGAATGTTTAATCCTGGGCGTGCTCATGAAGTAAATTGGTTACTTGGGGGTTATGGAAGCGAAATTAGTATGTTTTTTGTGGGCTTGTTGTATTCATGATCATCTAGAGAAAAGCATTGACGTACGAAAAGCTGATTACAGTGGATTGAGGGAACGGAAGGCCAGTTGCCCATTTGAGAGGGAACGCCAGCGGGAGTCTTCCAAGAGACGGTTAGCTCTCACTATATGCCAGTTTGTTGCCGATTGTCTGTGAAATTTATAATTCAAGTGGAAGACATCACTCTTCTCAGATCATATCTGAGTTTAAAAGAATTGGGATACCCCTGTTGCTCAAATATTCCACCATAAAAAAACGAAAGATCTTCACTTGGTAGCGTCGGATTAACTGTGCGTCCGGTTTCTCATATTCAGAACATCAATTGGAACTCCCACTCTATAGTGTGCCACGTCAGTGTTCTTCAATTTCCAAAGAGAGGGAGATTTTGTGACGGCAGCTTCATACCGCAGCGGGGGTCTTGGTGTGTATGCAGAGATTGCTTACTTGATGTGCACCACTCAGTTGCAACATCCTTGGCGTAGTTAACGGACAAAATTTAAAAATTTTATTGCTTTGAAAAAAAAATGAATTTGTGTTAAATGATATCTTAACATTTAAATGCTTTTCTTAGCAAATGATTGCAAATAACTTTGCGTTAAATGGAATGATCTTGTTTTTCATGCTGTCTTGTGAAGGGACGTTAAATTTGCAACAGCTAGGATAATAATGAGAACGAATAGTCTCAACATCGGAGCAGTTTTGGGGGTGATGTTGGTAGTGGTTGACATTGAAGCACAGGGAACAGGTGCCGTGTCCGCGTCGCATTGCACTTTCAACCAGCGCTCCGGTGTTTCTAAGAAGGAAGAGCTAGGGGACGCTATGAAGGTAGATAATGTCTTTCCAGGAGGCCCTAAAAAAGACGTTTTGGTGTCGTGTGCCAATAAGAGTCGTCAGACAGCGGCAGGGATTTTCGTTCACTGGTGCTGCAGGTGTGAATCAGAAACCAGTGGCGACAGGGGCAATGTTTGCGAATTTTTTGGAGATTGTGAATGTGATGATATCTATTCAACCTCAAACGTCCCTAAATGCGTTAAAGGAGACCACATGTGGAGGGACTCTTCTACTGCGCTGCGGGCGGTTCTTCAGGATGTCAAGGGGAGAGACGCTTGTAACATCTCAACACCTAATGGAAAAGAGATATTGATGAAGCTTACGAGAGAAGAGCTCACATCTAATATAGCACCTCAGGATTCGTCCTCCAAAATATTCTTGTTTCTGCTGGCTGCGCTGCTCATGCAGGACGAATCTGTGGCACAAACCTCCAATTAGCGAGAATGATAACTCGTCCGTCACACATTTTAGTGGAAAATAGGGGGTATTAAACAAAAAGGGCCCTCACAAACACGTGCATCCAAAATGTAAATAAATACATATACATGCATATTTCCTCTTCTCCTCATGGCGTCTCCTAGAGGTTGCTGGCTTCTCTTAGGCACATCCTCTGTCCACGTATTACTCACACTTGCACGTATGATTTACTATGGCCCAAGCTGCTTTGATATTTGACGTTTCCAATGAGCACACACTTTTGATACTTTCCCAACTTTTTGTACATATTTCTGTTGCATTTTATGTTCAAAGAGCACCGTGCGGTGGTTGGGGGGAAAAACGTAGCACAGTGATAGGATGCCAATAAGAGAGGTTTGAAGGAACTACGGGAATACGATGGGCTACTTTGCTGAAGCAAGGAAAACCTCAATTAGTCCTGCGTGGCACTGAAAGAACACCATCTGGTGGCAGAGATGAATATGGCTAGCAAAAAAAAAAAAAGACTTTCTCTTTGCAAAAACTCCCTGAGAGCTTTCCACAAACAGGGTGGCGTGTCTGAGGAAGCTTTTTCACGGACTTTCCCTCAAAGGGTCTCACGCCAAGAAAACAGATTATGGCAGAGTGACAAATTTCACGGTTGCTTATAGATTCCTACCCCTTTTGGGCGGAGGAACATCACCCTCATGAATCTCACTCAAAAGAAGGGAGTGGTGACGGCGGTCGGCCTGTCAGCAAAATGCCGGTGTCCATTCCTCTGGGTGTATGTGCCGCGTGGCCCGCGTTGTGCAAGGTTTCGTTCATCCGAAGTTAAGCTTTTGTGGACGGTGGCTTTCCATTCAAGGTTTGCCAATGCGGCTGCAGCGTGGGGTTTGTATAAATGTGCTTAACATTCACTGGTATAGATTTGCTGCATGTTCATGGGATTGCTGATGCGCCGCGCGTGAAAAAAAAAATTATTCCATTTTCGTCATTTGGACACCATTCTTCCGCCTTGCAGTCTACACTCCTCTGTGACCGAATGACAACGGTTAGTACAGGTGCAGCTCTGAGTAGGCTGACCACCGGGGCGTGCGGTAAGTCAATTCCCTTTGTGACTTACCCACAAAGATAAAGGGCGCGAACTATCGCTAATTTGGCACCGCAGTGGCAACGGTGCGCAGACAGGTCAATATGCCGCAGTTTTGACTTACTTCACCCGTGTTATCGTCTGTTTCATTCTTCCTTTCGGCGATCCGGGCCGGTGTTTGGCTCGTTACTTCATCGTGCACGGAGAAACTACCCTTCTTTCGCAGTAAAAACACGCAAACTGTGAGCCATCAAATGTTCTTCGTCAGTGCGGTGCGTAGTGTTAACTGTGCTGGGTCGAAAGGCTTTTAAAACTGCAGTACCCATGCATCATTTGTTCCAGGGTGACGCAGCACTTGCTTTCGCTTCTGGATCCAACTGTGTGTGACCTCACACGGCCGGAGTTGTGACCACCATGACTGCAGCAGTCCAGTGCTTCCATACTATTGCCGTGACGTGGTCACAGTGGGATTTGTTAATGTTTTGAGCAAACCGCAAGAGTCATCGCGACTGTTGTCTTGCCATAGCTTAGGGGCTTGGCGTAGGGGTTCGCGCATAAGAAGGAGCACTAACCCGAGTTCCGCACCCCATTCCGGTGGACACAGCGCTCCATACCGAGGGGTGCTGTGTATGTGGTGTGCCTGTCTTATCGCATATCTTCAGGTGGCACGTGCCTCGCCCGCTCACCCCCAGCAGGGGCAAAGCGGCACCTCACGTCGCTCGCATACAATAGGGTGCGGGATGTGATTTTGAACAGACACTCCCTCATTCGGAGGGAAGTACCTTATTTTTGAAAGTACCCTGTCAATTCGAAACCCCTAACCCATGAGGGTGATCTCTCCCTGTGATACTGTGCTAGTGAACACGCTCTTACAGTTGGGTGTGCTTTTTTACATGCTGGGTCCTCGGCAATTTTCGATTTGTGCGTACCCTGCTTCATTTTTCTATGCTCGGGCTGGTTTTCCGCGGGGGCAACAGTGTGAAGAACCATATGGTCGACGGGGATGCCAGCCTCTGCGCCCCAGACTTCATCCTTGTCCCAATCGTAGTGACCAGGCACTGACAGAGTGGAGATATGGGCAGTGCAGCGCTCTTCAACAAAACGGTGGGGTCCTTCGCCATAGTGGCATGTGCCGAAAAAAAAAAACAGTCCCGAGACACGTCCTGCACATGTCGCAGTGCAGCTTCACACCTTAGACAATTTAAAAGGAAGAGCACTTTGTCGGGTTTCTGCCCCAGCTTAAAATACAAAGTTATTCCAATTTAGGGCGGTAAATTATAACAAGAGGACGGCGACGAAAAGAGGAAGGGGTAAAGAACCGATTTTTTGTCTCGGCTTCGCGCCAACCGTCCGCGATTGCGCTTCGTTCCTAGCGCGGAAGTATGGAGAGCCTTGGAAGGAACCGTTCCAGCCTTGCTCAGGTTACAGCCGTTGCTCCACCGTGTCTCCAATACCTGCTTCTTCTTTTTTCCCCAAAGCTTTTTCGATATGGGGCATGTGGCCAAGTAGCCCGACGACCATTGGAATAC
>NW_027124559.1:0-1063 GCF_001457755.1 Trypanosoma equiperdum
AGATGCGCGTTTGCGATACCCGAAGGAGCAAATAGCGCAGTTTTTGGAAAAGTATGCAAGCTTTTGCAGCTCCAGGAGAAAGGAGCGCCTGAAGACGAACCAGACGTTACAGCCACGGAACAAGTTGCAGAGATGGAAGCAATCAACATGTCCCTAAGCGACGCCAAGTGGCAGGCCCTATTCGTTGGAGACGGTAACAAAAAGAAAGACTGGGCAGCAGCCGACCCAGCGATAAAAACCGACAACCCAACGTGGGCAACAAAATGGGACCGTTGGGCGGAGGCAAAGCAGCGAGCGTCACCAGAAACGGACACGCACGAAAAAATTAAAAAAAGTTCTTTAGTAGCTCTCACACCGGAAACGCGACCTTTAGCCCTGGCAAGGCTACAAGGGATCCTAGCGGAGGTGTCAGAACTCGAATCAGAACTGAAGAAGCAGCGGGAAGCAACGAACGCCGGCAAGAAAAGGCGGTAGACGAATTGTTAAGGCAAGCAATATTCGGCGGCAAGAGCGGAAAAGGCAAGTTTGACAAAGACAGCGGAGCGCAAAACAACGCTGAGGACCTCACAAAATGCGGACAGGAAGGCAAAATAGGCAATTACCACCCGATAGCGTACATAGGCCTTTGCTTAGCCATGTGCGGCTCTGAAGACGCCGGCAATACGGCAAAACCCCTGTCAACTCCAGCCGGCACAAATGCAGTCACGGGCGGCGGCGACAACGCTAAAGGCAATTACGAAACGATGCGCAAGCTTTGCAGCACATCTGCAGCAGTACATGCAACGAAAGACACTATAAGACATGCCCTAGCCGACCTGCATTCGTCGGTGGTCGTCAAAAGAAATTCAGGGTATCTATGGCGGGCCGCAGCCAGTACATGCGCCGGGGCGTCTAACAACGGCCTGTGTGTGAAATAAGGGGCATCGATAACGAGCAGCAAGGATGAATTCGACAAACCTACCTTCGCGACGAAGCTGAAGCAGGCGGCAACACTCCAGGAGACTCGTCGAACAGCTTTAGCTAAACAAGACTATCTCAAATCTGCCATAGCTTCAAAGCTAAA
>NW_027124559.1:1073-1612 GCF_001457755.1 Trypanosoma equiperdum
AAAATGCAGGGTATCTAGGGTGGGCCGCAGCCAGTACATGCGACGGGGCGTCCAACAACGGCCTGTGTGTGTAATACGGGGCATCGATAACGAGCAGCAATGTTGAATTCGACAAACCTACCTTCGCGACGAAGCTGAAGCAGGCGGCAACACTCCAAGAGACTCGACGAACAGTTTTGGCTAAACAAGACTATCTCAAATTTGCCATAGCTTCAAAGCTAAAAGCAGGGTACGAGCTAGGAATTGACGTCAAGGCACTAGCCGAGCACACCCGACCACAAGGTCTGATCAACAGTCGTACAAATACTGGCGCGGCTCCAAGCCAACAAGAAGCAGCAGCCACATGCAACGGCATAGAAAAAGCAGCTGACTGCAAAAAGAATGGAAACTGCAAGTGGGAAGGAGATGACTACAAAGATAGAAAACACTGCAAATTAATTGAAATAAATGTAGCAAAACAAGAAACACAAGCAGGTGCAACTGAAGGAGGTACAGGAGAAGCACCAGCAACTGGATGTTCTAAACATGGAAATGACAAA
>NW_027124559.1:1622-2862 GCF_001457755.1 Trypanosoma equiperdum
ATTGAAAGAATTCGAGTTTCCTTGAAAATAAGAAATTGGCTCTGATGGCTGCTTTTTTTTGAGTTTGGTATCATTATAGTGATTAAAGTATTTTAAAAAGCTTTTATGAATTTTATGAAATTTGTGAAAATTTTGCTATTTGAGAGAATTCGCTAAATTTTACTAAAATTTGAGGTATTTTAACACTTTTGTAAAACCAATACGAAAATTGATGAAACTGTGTAAATTAGTTAAAATTTGAAGTATATATGAGACTTATCTTTGAGTGTAAAATACTGAAATGATAAGAAAGAAAAAATGAGTAATATTCTAAAATTTTATAATTTGGATTATTCTGTTTATTTTATGGATATTAATTAGAGCTACAATATTAGTATTAATATTAATGTTAATAGTAATGATAATGATAAAAGTGTGTTGTAAGTGTGTATACACTAATGTTATAATAAGATTGCGTATGAAACCCAAATGAACTGACAAATTACAAGCGGTTAATAATGGAGGGTAACTGAAAGAGCTAAAAATAGCATGAGTAATATTGTTTAAGAAAACGCAGAATGACAATGAGTTAAAAGGAAATGGAATATGTGCAGCATCACAAAAATATGATGGTGATATCATCATACTCAAGAATCTGAGAAATGAAGACAATGATGTAAAAAAGTCTATTGTACCGACCTAATGGCTCTGGTACAAATAATTCGAGGAAGCAGTAGAATTCATCTCATAGCGTCATTGCTAATATGCTTTTAAGAACCCACGACGAATAATTAGTTACTGTTAAAGCACTATCATGAACAAGGAGTAATTTAACACAGATAATGTAGGTAATAAACAAGATATAATGCATTTAAAGTTCTTCTTACAACTGTAATTCCAAGAGTGGCCAAGTAGATGTTAAACTACAAAATTATAACCCCAACAAAGCTTACACAATGTACTAAAAGCAAGAACCAATCGATAAATACTAAAAATAGGCTGAAGAATGCCTCAAAAATGAAAGAGACGCCATCAATATGGATGTCATTGCATCACCAGGCGACCAATAGAAAGTGAGCCTTAACGGCCTACACACTCAGATAAATTAAAAAACTTATTGTATAGCGGCGAGCGTCTTGTTATACTTAGATTCAAACAGAAAAAAATTAAAAGGTGTGTCTAAATGACATATTAATTAGATCATATTCGTTATATCTTAGAAAAGTGCAACTGTATTAATAAATAACAAGCAGAGGTAACT
>NW_027122962.1:0-375 GCF_001457755.1 Trypanosoma equiperdum
ATAAACAAAATTAGAAATGCTCATAATATCACTTATTTTTCGTACCATGTCACACTAATGCTTCACACCCATAGGCCATTGTCACATCAAAACATTGTATTTTGAAAATTTTTACATTATACAAATGCTTTCAAATTATTAAGACATATCGTTTTTATCAAATTTAGAAATTTCGCTTAAAGTAGCAAATTTTCACATGTTTTATAAATTTCACAAAATTGAGAAAAGTCCTTAGAATGCTAGAATACTTAAATTGTTCCACACCAACAGAAGCAGCAGCCATACTAGACGAATTTCTTATGGAAAAGAATAGAGGAATCCTGACACTTTCCTTTAATCCATTCACAAGCTTTTGCCTTACCTGAAGGAGGGGTG
>NW_027122962.1:385-770 GCF_001457755.1 Trypanosoma equiperdum
TACTTGCCTTTAATCCAACCACAAGCTTTTGCCTTACCTGAAGGAGGGGTGCCTGTCACTGCCTCGCATGTCTCCTTAGTTGTACGGCTAGAGCAATTTACTCCTTGTTTTGCTGCTCCTGCAGCTCCTTCTCCTTTTCCTGCTTGGGTTGTTTGTTGTTCTGCTGCTTTTTTGGGTCTAATTTGCATTTTTTGTCTTTATCAGTTTCAGATTCGTGCCATGTGCAGGGGGATTGGCAGGTGGTGTTTGTTTTGTGATTATGGCAGTCTGCATCTGTAAATTTCTGAGTTGTACTGGCTGGTGGTTCGCTTGGGTTCGCTTTTTGCGGTGTTTGGATGTTGTACCGTTTTGCCGTATAGACCTCCTTCGCGGTATGAATTAAAGT
>NW_027122962.1:780-1606 GCF_001457755.1 Trypanosoma equiperdum
ATACTGGCTGGCGGTTCGCTTGGGTTCGCTTTTTGCGGTGTCCGGATGTTGTACCGTTTTGCTGTATAGACCTCCTTCGCGGTATGAATTAAAGTTTCTATTTTCTGGCTTGTTGCCGCCGCTTGTACTGCCTTTAGTTCAGCGTTTTTTAGCTCTTGTATTGCTGCGTCAAGTTTGGCCACCCAGTTTATGCTCCCCAGGCCCGCGTTGCTCGACCCGGGCGTGAAGGCTGTGCTGTATATGACGCAGGTTTTGCCGTTGGCGCCGTCGCAGGTGCCGTCGCTTGACGTCCCGAGGTAAGTTACCAGCGCACTGGCCGCTGCTTTGTGCCTTAAGCGAGCCGCCAGCGTCGCGCGCATAGTCAGTAAGCTTTGTGCCGTGTATGTTGGCCCTGTTTTTGTTGAGCATTTGTCTTTTATGACTGAAAGTTGTGTATTTGTTATTCCCCTGCTCCAGGTTATCGCTAGATTGGAGTTGTCACACTCTTGTGCCGTGTCCGAGCCGCTCTCGCCGCAGATGCAAAGCGCATCGCCGTATACTGAGTGTCCTCCGTTTTTTCCGCAGGCGCTGCCGTAGCTGCTTGTTGCTTTAAGAGTTTTTGTTGCTACTGGTTTGTCCGCTTGTTGCTCTTGCCCGTACAGCATTTCCAGTATTTTGGCCTTCGCCAGCGCCGTGCTGTTTTCTGCGGCTCTTTTGTCCTTGTCGTATTCAAGCTTCAGCTCCTGAATTTTTGTTAGGCTTGCATTAATTAGTTCGTGCGCTGCCTGCCGGCCGGATTCTGTGGATGGAGGTGTGTTCTTTTCAATCCACTTTTTGTTGCCTTTCA
>NW_027123874.1:0-10550 GCF_001457755.1 Trypanosoma equiperdum
GAGTGCCATAAACTCCGTGTAACCAGCATGTGGTGTGGTGCAAACCGTCTCATTGTACCAACGGATGTTTGTTTCAAAAGGTGCCCGAGTTTTTTTGTTAATAATTATATTTCTTCAAAACAAAAATGGCAACGCACGTCTCTCCGTGTAACGACGAACTCCTACTAAGCTCAACGCAACTAACAAAAATTTAAAAAATAGAAAAAAGAGAGAAGATAATAATGTTAGCATTTAAGAGCGAAAGGGTTCAACGAGAAAGGAACTTTTAACTGGTCCCTAGTGCTAATATTGTTGCAACACCTTCAAGAAAATCTCAGTGTAACTCTAAGTGATATATATACTTTTTCTCTAAATCTCTTCTTTTTCCCATTGTAAGTCTTCTGCTGTTCTGCTAATTGTAAAAGGATAAACAAATTGTACATTAGTGATTTCAGTCGCGAATGTCTGTTGAGGAAAGGCACATTTTTTTTTGTTTGTGTGAGCTACACTGGTTTGTCAATGAGAAATATTCATTATTCGGTATCTCCATGATATGGGTGAAAGGGGGCGGGAAACATAATTTCTTCTGTTTAATAAATGGAAAGCAAACGACACCTTCATTTTACACTGTCCCTGTGATAATCGTAACTCCTTAAGAGGTTTTAGCTCCATATCTTCATACAAAAAAAAATAAAGCAGAGAAACACAAGAAAAAAAAGGTGGCGACTTTAGTGCCGAGGAGGAGAAACACAACCTGCACCAAAAACCACAACACTCCAGCGAAACAACACGATGCCTTCCACATACATAAGTAAATAAATAAATATATATATATATATCAATCACAATTCCAAGGCAATCGCAGGCTGTGCATGTGAAATGGCCAAAGTTTAACTTCGCGGCAAGTTTGTCACCGTGCATATCACACATCACGTCATGTGTTGCAATAAAAAACATCAATTTCGTATACTGAATTGGGAGGTTGATAAAGTAACGAAAGGGTTCGAAGGCAAAATGACGGTTACACTACTCCGATTTCAGCCAACCAGTGACAATATAATTATTTTATATGTTCTGTTTTAAAGTTATTTCCGTAGTTCCATCAAAAACTTTGAAGTCCTTTGACATCACATGCAGCCGCTTCCTGGCATTAAGTTGTCGTTTTATTTTTTTAATCACTATGAAAGCCCATAAGGAATGAGAACATGCTCACTATAAAAATAATTTCCGATGCAGCACTGCCAACAACTCATCACATGAGGGCAACGAAGTATCGAGTATAAGGAAAAATATTCACACCACCGTAAAAAATAATATTAATAATAATAATAACAATAAAAATAATAACCAGAACAAGAGTCGCACAGATTGAGCGAACCGACGGCGGAAAGGGACAACAATGCCTTGAAACCAACACGTCAGATAAATCATGTGAATTATTTACACGCATATGAATATGCATTTACTTACTAAAGAAGAACAATAAAATATATTCATGCGCAAAAAAACTATATTAGAGAGTCATAAAGCAACCAAACACGTAACGAACAAACTGCACACATGCAGGAACAGCAAACGAAATAAAACACAATAAATAAATAAACGAGAACAACAATACAAGCTATGTTTTTTTTTAAAAAAAAGAGGTGGACGCAAAGCGTCACAGGCCGTTCCCTATGGCCCACACGGTTCCAACAGAAGCATTCTCAGCAAGGAGGAGTGGGAGGGGAAAAACATTTAGCTTCCACCGTGTCCAAGAGGTGATGCGTATATATATATATATATTATTTTATTTCCTCAGAGCTAAATGTAGTCCCGCCTAAATAATCCCCTACACACCCACGTAGAGAAGCTGCCTTTATGTAAAGATTGTGAAGAAAATCCTTTTTGCGTAGGTTCGTATGGGCCACTTGCACTACACTCATAGATCGCCTCCAACTCCACCTTAACACGTGACGTCTGCATTATTTGGGCTTCTCTAAACCACACACGCTGCGCATCTTCGCCATCGTCACATCCCTTCCAAATAGCGGCCCATCTTGCAATAATGTTTGAAATCATAACATCATCGCGTTGAGTAAACGGCTGGAATGGTAGGCGAGCAACACGCGGTATATGACCCACCGCATCACCCGCATGAATTCCTGATGACAAACGTTGAGAATCCGCTACTTCAGTACTCCCATCATGCAAAACGTGGCATCCACGCAAACCTAACCATCGTAGTGAGTGAACGGAAGCATAACGGTTTTCTTGAATCCGTCCCGTGTCATGTTTGTACTGTTGGAGAATTGAAAGCCCACTGGGGTTATAGTCAACCAGTGCGACGACAGGTACACCAACATCTGTTGCCGTCCGATGCAAATTTGAAAGCAGCGTCAAAGCTGCAGCGGTGGGAAACCCATGGGAGGTTAATAAAACGCACGAAACCCGATCAAATATTTTTTCTTCCATCAGCCGAAAAAACACTGCATGCTTTTCCACAACAATAATGTAGCGTATGTCGTTGTGAAGTTCAAATCCTTCAATATCCTCAGGGGAATGGACGGGTATTGACTCACATTCATGTTTCGGGCGCCACACAACACTTAGTTCCTCCCGTAGAACAGGTAATGGAAGACCCTCAGACGAGTACCGCCGTAAATCAATTCCGTGGAAGCTTAATGAACCGCCTACACAACCGCGTGTTCCCGGAACAACACCCAACAGCTGTCGAGGCAAACCGAGTTGTTGGACTAGTTGTTGAATGACACGGTTGACACAGCCCTGATCCGGAAAAAACCGAACCAGCCTGTAATAAACGTCCCGCTGCGTGCATATAACACCAAGTTGAACATTAGCATAGAGGTGACGAAGAACCAATAGCTGTTGACGTAATAGCCGCAGTCGGGGCAATTGTTGTTGCTGTGACGATACCGTCAGGAGGTTGGGACCGGATGGTTGTCGCTCCGGGGATCTCAACTCGCATGCATCGTCCCCATCTTCGGATCGGAGTGCGGCATCAGCTGGATGTTGCGCATCTCCCTTTCGCTGTCTCTCATATTTCATCCCTTGATAAGTCACAATTTCATAAATAACGTTCAACACAAACGATTCCATGCGGCGCACTGCTTCGTCTCTAAGGCTGATTGATGTGCTAGTTCTGATGTTATCGCTGCTTACGAATGCAGGTGCCTTTAAAACTTGGCGTCGCTGGGACTTGCGGCTGAATGCGGTGGTACCACCTGCCGCACCCGCAGCCGTTTCTTTGGCACATGAGTCCCCCAGTGCATACGCGGCTCTGTGCATGTTTTATTCGTGAAGGGGAAGGGGAGAAAACGTGCCCTACTACAACCATAATGAGGAGGAAAGAGAGAGCACGAAATAAATTGACTGAATGAAGTCACATCCTTGAAAATGCCAGCGTGGACAACGATCATGATCACAATACCGCGATGAAGGGAATGGGATATGCAACGAGTGCAACAAAGCTACTCTTCTCTCACTGGTCATTTTCATTCAGCTGCAAAGGTATGAGTTAACGGAAGAGAATCATTTTAACTTTATTGGCGCACCCTCTTGCGCAATTCACGTTGCTTCTCCATCCATAGTTTTGAAACGGATTGAGAGAAATCCACATGAATGCGCCGATCGTCAATGAGTGCGTTGTCCATCTTCTGATGTGCTCTATAGCATGTCTCTTCATCAGCAAATTCAACGAACCCATAGCATAATGAATCCCCCGTCTTGGAGTCCCGTATCACCTGCACCGACTTAACCTTACCAAACTGAGAAAAACACATTTCCAAACCTTCACTCGTTGTTAGTGGATTTAGTCTGCACACAAACAGTACGTTTCCCTCCGGCTTCAGCTCACCGGATGCATCCCCAATACCATCAAGTAGGTTCAGCGTGAGTGCACGAGTTTCGTTAAGCTTGTCCTGATGGAGGCGCATTTTTTCCTGCTGTCGTTTCTCACGCTCCTTACGGGGCCCAAAATTGCCATCCCCGTCAGTATCATCGTCAGAACTAAGATAGTCGCCATGAAAATGTGGATTATACTTCACCGACAAAATGTCGTAATCATCCCCATTGTTCGTATCATGGTTGGGAAAATTGCGGGCGCCCCCTTGTGCAGAGTCTTCGGGAATAACAAGAAACTCACACCCACTGAATGACTCCGTTTCATCGCTGGAACACTTCCTACCTTTACGGGCAGTGTTTTTGGAAGCTTCTCTTTTAAGTAACGAAACGAGGCCTTTGTTTGCTGCCTGCACTGCCCCCAGCGTTGCCCAATGACGAAAGCAACCAACCTGTGCCAGACGGGAAGAGAGATTATTTTCTTCCATTGTCTTCCTCCTGTCCCGGTGCGAGATATCAGCAAAAGCATCAGTCCCAGCCGTGGGCAAGACGGTCATGTGCCTAATTCGTATAAGTCGAGACGGCCGGGTCGTGATTCCGGACACAGATGTCAACCGTCTGTGTGGTGCTACACGCATCTTCTCCACGACATTATTTCCTTCACGCACTTCACCTAACACCATAAAGTTATCTTCGAAATAGTCTTGGTGACGGTTGCTGAGGGTAATAAGTAGTTGCATCTTTGGAGAAATTTCATCATTACTGCCTCCACCGTCCACTTTTGGAACCTCCAGTAATAAAAGTCCACTACGGCGTATCGCCCCAACGGCATTCGAGGCTGACTGGGGGACAAACTCCAAACGGCCCGCTTCAGCTTTTCCGCTAGCACCACTGTTGCGCCTTAACTGTGCGGTGTGCCTTCGCATCCGTTTCCATTCATTATATATTAATTGTTTCACCGCACGCCCATCTGATGCCGTATCGCCCCCTAGTTGATGACATTGACCACTCGCTTCAAGAAGCGAAGCAAATGTCTGCCGCCGTAATTCCTCAACTGGGTGGGCCAATATCATGACATTATCTGGTACTACTTCGGTAGCTATGCAGCCGTTGAAGTACTTGCAGCGGCACAAGTTCACGAGCTCCGCCGTGGCTACGGGACAATCTGCGCCATACAAATCAACTACAAGTTCTCCCAGAGACGTTTCAAGAAGAATTGCTGCAGTAACGAGAGGATGGGGACTCGACAACGACGAACTTGGCATTGATTATAACACTTTAGGCGAAGCAACACAAAGCGACCAATTTTTTTTTTTGAAAGAGCGAGAAGGAAAAGAACGTGAAGAGCATTTTGTCCAATCACCACTTACGGTACAAATGTTGCAACAGTTACAGTGAAGACAATTGCGTGCCCTTTTTTTTAAAAAAAAATCCCCCTCAGAAACTTTTGCATTCCCTCGCTCTTTTCTTTTTGGTGAATTTTCCCACACCATTTCCACTGCTATCCACTCGAACGTAGACTTTCATGATTTTTTTTGGTTGACACACACACACACACACACACACACACACTAACATAGCAAAGAGAACAAAGTGTGTCGAATGGGCTTCCAGCACAAACCAAACTCCTCAAGAGAGCGAGAGAAGAGAAACATATTACTCGACTAATGCAAATACAAAAGGAAGAAACAAATTCATTGAGATTGCAAAGAAATAGAGCAGCTTAACGAGAAAAAAAAAAGAGGGAAACATCACCAGCAAATTACATTCTACAGTGACTATTGCCGAAAGACATGGAAAGAACTGGCGTGGATTTGAAAGAGGAGTCGATTACGAACGTGCAATACGTTCAGCAGCGACCCATTGCTTACGGCATGCTGGGCAAACTTGATGTTGCTCGCCCCAGTCCCCTATACAATGAGCGTGAAATTTATGCCCGCACTCCCCTTTCACAACCAGGCAGTCTGAGGTAGGAAGCGAGAAACCAGAAGATGTGGAACAATGGACGCAGTGATCAGCGAGATGAGCCCTGCAAATGAGGCACAATATTGATTGCAGTTCTGAATGTTCGTGCGTGCAAAAAAGAGCGGCTCCCCTCAGTGTGACAGGAATGCTTACATCCATGCACCCAGACGAATTTGTATTACTCATTAGCCTCCTAAAAGAAATAAAAAATTAATAAATAAATAACGCGCTTTCACGCACACACGTATCCTGGTTGTAAAAGGAACTTCGCTTCGACACAAAGAAAGGCGCTATGCACCTGACAGGTTGTAGCAAAGCCCAAATAATGTAATACACACCGTCAACTGAACGATACAGTGGTGCTTAACTAACCTTGACCGACACTTTCGAAAGCCTTACCGCGGTCGCTATCTGTTTCTTTGCTGACGCTGCCAAGAGAAATTAACGTACATTAACAATAAAATTGAAAGAACCGAAGCGAAAACACTTGATCAGTATATGTAGGTGGTGTCGCAAGCCCAAACACACGCAACCGTAAAGTGATGGTGGAAACAGAGTAAAAATTTATGATATACCAGGGTATATAGCCAATGTTAATGACACCACTAACTTATTATGCGACACATCACATGTGTACAGCAACAAGATGCTTAGTAATCATTCTTTGCGGTTTTGGACACCGCCCACTTACAACCACAAATGGGACACAGCGGCCGTTGCTGCGCCCACCTTGAAATGCAGTGATGATGAAACACGTGCCCGCATGCGCCCCACACGACAAGGCACTCATCCGCTGCGTTATCACTGCATGAAGACGACGACGGCGGTTGCTGAACTTTACTGGTACCAAATTCACTTCGTTTGTTATTACGGTTTTCATCCTCATCGTTGTTGTAGTTCTGGCTAACCGCATTTTGACGCCTTGCACTGCCTGCGTTGCCTCGGCATTCAATACACATATCTGCAACAGGACCCTTACAAATGGGACATGCATCCATTTGAGCATTCCAGGACCACACCGCCACTGCATTCCACTGCTTTGCGGTTATACGGCATTCCGGAGATGCCCCCACGCATCCACCATCTACAGAACCTAAACCCAGTGAAGAACTCACTGAGGAATCCTCCATTTTTGATGAATTTTCTCTAGGCGTAACAGTAGTCTGGCAAGAGGAGGTTCACAAACACAAACAAAATAACAACATATCGTCTTCTTGGACCCAGTGCACGCACAAAACACCAGCAAACACGCAAAAATAAAACTTTTGAAAAAATAATGATGGGGGACAACAAACACTTCCCCAAACAAGCAACATCAAATGCGCATACACATACGTATATATATATATATATATGTCAAACTAACTTCTAAAGTACTAATGGAGTCGGACATTCACTTCTTCCAGGAGTCGGTCATGTGCACGCGTTGCGCGAGCGCTTTCCAATTTGAGGCGCTCTACCAACAACTTTAACTCTCTTAACTGCTTCGATTTCTCTTCATCCTGTGCCAATAGCTGCTGAACCCGCTCATCGCACGCAACCGCCTGTTGCTGATTCAACCGCACTGCCTCCTGCATGTGGCTTAATTTTGAGTTCAGCACTTCCGTCTCACGCTCACGAGCATCCAGACGTAACTGCAACGCCTCTAGTCGCTCGTTTGCCGCTACAAGCTTATGCCTCTCATCGTCACGTTGCAGTTCTACCGCGTTCATCGCCGCAACCGTCCGTTCTTTTGACATCTGCAACTCACGTAACACTTCTTCACTGCGCCGTGACTGCTCCTCCATACGCTGCCGTTCCCGTGCAACCCCTTCTTTTCCTTCACGCTTTGCTGTCTCACACGCCTCCTCGGCTGACGAGAGCGCACGCCGTAGTTCCTCTGCCCTTTTTGTTGATTGATCCCTTTCCTGCCGTGCACGCTGGAGATCACCCGCATGGCTCTTGCTTTTCTCTCGTAGCACACGTACCTCTTCCTTCACACGCGCGTGTTCCTTCTCAAGTTGTTCATGCTGCTGCTCAAGTTCACGTAACTTGCTCCGCAGCTGCTGCATTCCCCTCTGCATCTCACTCGTACGCTCTGCTTCCTCTCTCCGTAGGTTACTGGATAGTTGCTCATAACGTAGCTGGGCGTCATCTCTTTGAATTTGAACAGCCGAGAGTTCGGCGTAAAGGCGCTTTAATTCAATCTCCTGCGCCTGCCGCGCTTGCGACTCTAGAAGTTCCGTGGTTGTCCGTGTAGCAATTTCATACTTGCTTCCCCCACCACTGGTATCCACACGTGCAAGCTGAGCACGTAACTTTTGGGTTTCGAGTTCCTGAGTGGTCAGTTGCATTCGAAGCCCCTCAAGTGCTTCACGGTGTTTCTCCTCTACGATCCGCATGTGCGCTGCGTGGTTTTCAGCGGCCTGCCGAAGAGATTGCACCATTCTGCTCCGTAACCGCTCCAGTTCTTGCATCTTGTCCTCATTCTCCTTGCTGAGCAACTGCAGTTGTATGCGCTGAACCTCGTGCTGTTGCTGTGTCTCTTCCTTTTCGCTCGAAGCCAACTTTAGTCGGCTCTGCGTGAGTCTCAATGTCTCTTCCAGTGTTGCAACCTCGCGCTGACGCTGAACCACTTCTTCTTGGGCGGCGGCGAGCTGCCGTTGCATCTGCTTCACCTCCCGTTTCATATTTCCCTCCGTTTCCAGTGCTCTTGACAAATCTTGGCGTGCTTTCGCGCACTCGTGCTCAGCTTGCAGTCGTACATCGTCGATGCAACGCTGCTGGCGTTGTGACTCCACCTCTTTCTCCTTCATCAAATCTTCCGCGGTTTGCACCGCTTCCTGCATTTCGGCCACGTTGGTAGTCATCTCTTGCAAACGGCTCCTCAGCCGGTGGTTTTCCTGCTGGAGCTTTTCATTTTCATCTTGTTTCTCTAGAATGGTGGCATCATAACACTGTAGAAGAGGGATGGCAATGTCGGGGTTATACATCCTACTTCTAAGCGTCTCCACCTCATTATGTGGGAGTTGTAACAATTCCTGTATTTGGCTCTGAAGTCGCAAGTTCCATTCCTCGCTCAGCTGCAGCCGCTTACGAAGCGACTCCATGTCTTCCACAAGGGCCGCCATGGCTTTGGACGCGTCAATCCAATTGCTTTTTTCTCCCGTTAGTACCTGTGTACACAACGTTTACGTTCTATGGGTGCAGCCCCTCTATGGACAGAATAGCTTCTATGTAATATCTTTAGTCTATTTGTAAAAACAAAAATTAATAATAATAATTGTTGTATGTATATGGAGTTGTTTTCCTTGTGTTCCCGTTACGTACGGCTGTGATAAAGCCACAGCCACTAATATCGTCATTAGTTATAAAAGAAGAGCAAGATAAAAAGATAATCTGAGCAAAGGAAACTTCCAACCGACATCAGTACCCACATCCATACACACACGCACACAAACGCGAGGAGAGAGAGCGTAACAAATGATGTAAAAAAAAAAAAAATTAAAAACAAAACATGCGCGTACCCTCGAAGAGAACACATGACAACAAAAATAAAATAAAAATTAGCCACTCACAAAACCATGAAAAGCATCATTCGTCCCACTGCGTGTACCCGCGTAACTTCAAACAGAGCAGCTGAAACGACAGTGCGGTGAAAATCCCTGTATTCGGCTCCCTGACCCCGTGAAATGAATAAAAAAAATGTCTGTGAGTTATTGTAACTCGTAGCTGTAACACTAAAGTGAAAAACACTCGAGAAAAGAAAGGCATACCATAACAAAGAAAAAAGTTTTCAATGCAATGAACGAAATTTAGTGTAATCAGCAAAAAAATATCAGGCGGCAAAATTCCCTTTGCCACCACCTCTGGTTGTTGCAATATAGGGGAGAAAAGTTTTTCAAAAAAAGTCCCACCCAAACTTACCCATATACACCCACGTACATGTGTACTTGAGATGTATATACAAATTCAAAACGAATAAAAAGAAATGTGATGCGCTTCAACACTGTTGAAACCTCAATAGAACTGTGAAGTGCGCGCACACACCGGGAGGTTAGCGCGCAAAGGATGAAAAACAATCACAAGACAAAGCGATCCGAACTTGTTTCTTGTGGCATTCCGTAAAAAGCAGCGGCAATTGTTGCAACAGCGGACGAACATTTCTGTTCCTCTTCACTGATTGCGTCAAGACAAACACAGGAAGGATCTGGAAGTGTGGCAATGCAAACACCACCACAAACGCCCTTCCTGCGTTGAGCTGCTGCACCTTTAATGCTATGGCGCGCAAGCATGACGGCGCGTTCCAACCAATTAGGATGTTGTTGCACCACCTGATAAGATGGTAGCGGGGAGACAACTTCGTTTCCCTCGCACTCCATTAAAATACAAGCAGCTCCTTCCTCCTCCACTTCATAGTTGTCAACATCAAAATGGTTTCGCTGATTCCAATCTTGCCACTCCACGCACGAAGAGGGAGCAGCCGATACGGAAGCATCATCTTCCCTCATAACATTACTTCCAAAAGCTGCGGCTGCAACATTACGCGCACCTCCGCAGATTCCTGCAGTAATGCGCCCCTGATGAACACCACCATCGGCACGCTCAGCGTAATGCAGAGCTCCTTCTGCTCTCTGTGTGGTGCCGTCCCCATCGATAACTTTGAAGCGTTTGGGAGGAAGTACGTACGCATGTAATACCGACCTGGACCGCTTTGGCATATTCAGCCTCACAATACCACCACGTTCCACCACACTTCATATATATATATATATATATATATATAT
>NW_027123874.1:10560-15426 GCF_001457755.1 Trypanosoma equiperdum
CATAAACATACATATACATACATGTAGAGTGATAGTTAAGCAAGGAAAGATAGGAGAGATAAAAAGATGACAGAGGGGGTAAAAAAAGGGGGGAAGAAAAAATGTATACAGAAGTCCACCTCTACGTGAAGTGATTCAAAAAGAAAAAAGTGACCATTCAAGTTGGCTGCCTAACGCACAAGTGTGGAAAACGAATGTGGTATTACTGGCAGTCAAACAGTTCAAGCAACGAACACATAACTCATACCCCCTCCCCTCTGCGTAGTGGTAAAATAAACATATGAATTCATTGAGTCAATTCAGCTTTCCACTACAAAGCTGCTGTTCTTGCCAACGAACAACACAAATATTTTTGAAGAGCATGTAAGAAAGAGCATGTATAGGGGCGCATAAACAGCAACCCAAACCGTTTAACGACGACAACCTTAAGCACAAAGTGCAGGACAAAAATACGCAAAGAGGGTGCATGAGAGATCGCGACGGTGCTTCACCGAGAGCTGACAAGAGAAAACAAAAGAGAAGTAACAACTGATGAAGCAATCCTCTTCATTTACAACCATTACCTTTATGCATTTCATGCCGCAGAAAGCTATTTCCAAGCTCAGTTATCTGATCAGAAATAATTTTGGCGTAGCTTTTTCTGTTTAGAAGTGCGATGACGAGGCAGCAGAAGCTCATTATAGAAGCAACAACAGCAACAAGAGGAAAGAAGATGTTGTGAAGACCAGCACCATGAAGCACTGAAGCGACTGCTTCGTAGTCTTGTTCACGTAACTCAACCGCCTGGGTCTTACCTCTCGAACCTTCCAGATTCAACGAAAATGTGTCTTTCAAAAATTGTTCAATTCGGCGTACAGTTCCCCCCCTCTGTTGTGAAGTATCACCTATTCCCTTCAGGTTGGGATGCTCATTGTGATGGCACAACGATATGATGTTCTTTAGCGTTGATCGCGTTGGGTGCATCTGCAAATAGGGGCGGGCAACCATATAAATAATACATAACATCATAATAACTGCAAAAACAATGCTCAACATGATATACTTGCGGCTTTCCCTCTTCAGGCGCTTTACAGAGTGCTCGAGGAAGCTGACAGCTTCACATAGAGACGCCTCATCCTCTTCTGTCAATTTGGAGGCCGTTGCTCTGGAAGAGACCTTACCAGAACCCCCATTTTTCTCCTCCTCCGTAAGCAACCTCAGCCGAGCTGCGACACCGTAGTGGTCTGAAAGTGGGCAACTCATTTCCTTCGCCTCCTGCTCTCCTGAAGGTACGGGCCTCACGCCAGCTGTACCCCTTGGCGATGACCCAGGTCTCGATTGTGAACCCAAGAACACCTCGTCGTTTCGTCTGAAGACTACCACACCAGCGGGTAACTCCTGTCCATCCATAATCTGCTTAAAGGGATACTTGGCATCGGCACCTGGACAATCCTCGTAAGAGCATAGCTGTAACGTGTTGAACGATATGAATATATGATCGATTTGCACAGGCGAATAAGCACCGTGAGTAATTATTTTCCCGTCTGTACATGTGAACTTATTTTCGTGGGAAAAAGTCATTCGCGCAAGATTTTCAATACATTCATGCTTGCTCATGCCTTCTTCTGGTCTTTTTGCAACTGGAAGTACGGAGCGGAGGCAGTAGCCGTGCCCCCGGAGCAATATCAGCATGGTACGTATCTCCATTGAAGTGAGTTCCGAGTTAAAGTCTCCACCAATGATGATATGATCAGTGGGATTTGATGTTGCTATGATGAAGTTGGCAAACGAAATCGCCTGGCTCAACCGAACGGCGAGGTATACTTCATCGCGCCAGTCACGCAGTTGAGAGGGCACCTGATACACGGCTACAAGATGTGTACTGTACACCAGTACATCACGGTGCATCACACTGCCACCACTCACCTCCACGTCATTGTTACACGGGACACTGACACAGAGCATCGCTGCTCCCTTATTTGCGTAGTAGTCGCCATGCAGCACTTGCTCCGGAAATCCCTGAAGCGGAAAAGTGAAGAACACACCGGACTTGACAGGAAACCGCGATATGACCGCAATACCTGAGCCGTAAAATGCAGTCGGGTACCGTTTGAAGTAACGCGTGCGTCGAACCTCCTCTGGCATATTTTGGATAATGATATCGAAGTCAGACTCTGAGAACTGCTCCTGAAGTAAAATGATATCATAATCCTCTACTTTGCTGGCGAAGTGTGCCATGCGTTCAGGACGGTGCTTGGAGTTAAAGATACCCCAGAGGTTAAAAGTTAGAACAGTTATCTCCGCAGCCATTTTTGAGTTTAATTCAGTGGGAAGCAGGGCAAATTTTATTGATGGCCGCAAACTTTCGCTTCAATTATATCCTTTTCGCACAATCGATCTCTTTGCTAGTGTCTGCAAATGCGGAGGTTCAGCGAGTGGCCCGCGGCACTAAAGGGAAAGGGAAAAAATCAAGTCATTGCAAAAGCGGAAAAAATTGCAAGGGGGAAAAAAGAGAAAAAAATAAATTTAGAAAGAGAAGTATGCGTAACTGTTAATATCATGTTACACACAGTAGTTTGAGGGATAGGAAAACAAAGAAAAACAAATTTTCGATCATAAATGGAAACCGCAACAATCGGTAAGGGTCAATGACGGAACTACCGGTGGAGTCGAAATTGTTCCCTTCTTCTTCACAGCTGGGAGACATACAAAAAAAAACGGGCAGCGTCTTTAAGAACCTTAACGAGAACAGCCCAAACGCTATTTCTCACTGAAGAAACACACAAAGGCATACACACAGTAAATGTGGATATATGCATCCGAGGATAAGAATGACGACCAGTCGCGGGTGAATCCACCATATCTATAGCGCCACTCCTAAAAAGTGCCAGACGGAAGTTAATTAATTCACCGCACTTACATCGCCTCGCAAGATGAAAAGAGGGGGAGTAATTACTAGAATTTACCGTCATGTGTGCGTACGCTAAAAAAGAAACTAAATGATTTCACGCATCCCCTGTCCCCCTAATCTGGGTCGAAACCTGCGCCAAAAGTTACCTAAAATCCTTATTGTGGGGTCAGCATACCCCACCTTCCACTCACTTATGTACGTACCTAAGGCTTTGCATGTTCTGCGCGCTGCTGCACACAGTCCTGCTTTTCCCCACTGCTGCTCTCGTATTTACTAAACTACCTTTTTTTTCTTTCCTCTCACCCCCTACCTCTCCTTGCACACGTCCTAACCTGTCGTATTCTACTTGGAAGACACACATCAATCATATGCATCATGGGAAAACGCTCCCCATCTCAACACTTTCAAGTAACTGTTTGAGGCAACAGTCGAACACATCGCCATTGATGAGAAAGTATCGTCCTCATGTAATGATTAAATGTGTAGCAGGTTGGGGTTTAGAAAAGCAAACAGCACACTGAATCCTACGTATAACCCCCCCCCCCACAACAACCGCAGGAAGCGACTCAAAACCAGAGGTATTAAACCTACACCTATGCGTGGTCGTGTAACCAACAACAAATAAAAAATGAACTTAAGCATTAGCAGTTTGATCAGCGACTTTCGGCATCCATGGAGCAATGCGATTAACCGGATAAGACATGCGCATGTGCATCTCAGGTCGACGCATATGAACACGTGGAGTGAGAAACCTCTTCGCCTCCAGTGGGATGTCAACTGGCAACTTGAGTGCCATTTGCTGCTGTTGCTTCTCCATTGCTTCCAGCGCGTGATGGAGCCATTCCGCGTCTAGTTCTGCCGTGTGATGCATATGCTCATGAATAGCATGTGCGTGAGCTTTCCCTACCGCTATTTGATCGTGTACGATGCTCGCTACCTCCGCAACCTGATCTGGACTCACTTCCTCTACCTTCTGTGCCGGGTTGCCTGCCCACAACTCATAGGCATATACATGTGTATCCTTTGGTACATGAGAACCCGCGGCGATGATGGCATTATTTTCAACCACTGCACCCAATGCAATGGAAGCACCAGCACCAATATACGCGTTGTCGCCAACGGTGCAGCAATCCAACGTGCTGCCGGGACCAATATAAACGCCACCACCTACGCGAACTTGACCAAGAAACGAGACACGGTCCATTACAACGGTGTGATCACCAATTGCCGTTTCATCACGAATGTTGTAGTTTCGGATTACAGTGTGATAAAATATGCAGGTGTCATGGCCAAGCGAAACATTACCACTCACAAAAGCCGTTGGGGCAATGAAAGCACTGTCTTGTGTCCACGGCAGCATGCCGCGGTAGGCACGTACATTTTGATGGCGCGTTACGGGGTACATATGACGCTTTGTCTTCAAATAATGCGACATGATGGCAAGCCTTGCACCGATATCTTTTAGCATAAAGGCAAAATACGGTGCGACGCCGGACACAATAGTTGCGGGCATGGTAATATACCTGTTGTGGCAAAAACCAAAAGAAAAAAAATAATAAATAGTAATAATAATAATAAATAACAGGATCAGAAAATACATGATCACACACGTATGCACTTGTCCACTCCTCCCTGTTTGGTGAACGAATATGAGAAGATTAGTGGGCCGGCGCGAAACATGGGCATCGGCAGTTTAGCACAAAGTACACGCAGTACCGAAACGAGGTCTACTAATACAAAATCAAACACTGTGACAGTAAGTTGAGGAAGCGCCCTCCACGTTACAGGTTTTGGGAGCACCTTGATGTTTGTAAGTTTAGGAAACAAAAAAAATAAAAAGGTTCGCGAGTAATCAGAGGACGCAGTGCCACACCACATCAGCTTTAGGAAAGAGCTGTGGATGAGAATTTAAATCAGTAAAACGCATCTAAGCGATATTCCCCTTCACAAAACCTCAGTAAAGTCCCCCCCCCCCC
>NW_027123874.1:15445-18351 GCF_001457755.1 Trypanosoma equiperdum
ACACTCACACAACCAACGACACGTACGCTCCCCCACTAAACGATAAATGGCCATTATTCGGAGCAAACACAACTCCTCATGGGGTTCCAAAATCAGCACATGTCCTACACACAACTCTTCTCACACCCCTATTTTCAACATAAAGAATACAAAATCGAGGAGGCGACTAATCCGTCACTTCTCAGCTCCCCTCACACGTTTAAAAGGATGCTTGCTGAAGGCGAACATGTTACCTCCACCTCAATACTCTTTCTTTTCGATTGATATCTTTATCAAACATGTCGTGGCCACCCCTCTGATTACTAACAGCAGTAGTAAAGTTTGAGCCTTCTCGTTGGCTGAACAACCTTCATGCCTCGAAGCCCCGGGTTGTGACCCAACATGTCTTATAAAATATGCTTGGATGAGTGCTTGCAAATCACCAAATGAAAGACATGCGCATCCAACAATGATAACATTTAATATATATATATATATATATCAATGATAATACCTCGAAGTCTTCCTGAACAGTTCATTGCAGAAGCTAGATATTATGGCAGCCTGTTCACCTTATTTTTAGGTGCTGTGGCTGAAGGGGCGCGCGGAACCGTTCGTTTAGCACCCGATGAAGTAACATTTCTGCCAAGGGCCCGAAGCCGCCGTAAAGGGTTGAATCCTTTACCAAGTACACCGAAGGTGGCAACGCAAAAGCGCATTTGCATCCCATACATCGGGTACATAATTGCATTGGCAGCAAGATAGTTAAGAAGAAGCCGGAATGAGAGGGTTACTCCCACAACAGTGGGACCGGCATGCGCCCATCTATCCAGGTTTACGAAACGTTCTGCACCCACAGCGTTCATCCAAGCGAATGTGTCACCCGTTCCTAAGGCATTAGAATGTAAAGCGTACAGTACGGATAGAGTCATGGACTCACCTAGAATATAAAAATAGACGGCGAAACCAAACCCATGATCGAGAGCAATCCGATAAAAACGACTCCTCCGCATGGTTGGACCTGCTGCCGACCCTTTTGATGAATGCGGCGCAATATCCTCAGGTCGCTTGGCGAAGTTCTTCCCTCCGACAGACTTTTGGCCAGTGGTTGCACCGCCGTTGTGTGAGGAAATGTTTCTGCGCGTTACATGTTGTTTTGCCGAAGTGAAACGGCGCGAGATGAGAAGTCGCGAAACACAAGTTTTTCCTGGGGTCGGCAACCTTACGAACATCGCGGCTTCGCCTCTCAGAGTCACGTGTACGGCAATTTACATATGAGAGAAAACAAAAGGGTATAAATGCACACACATATCCTGATGTGAAAAAAAGAAAAAAAACAGCTGGAACTAAATGGGAACTCACCCCACCCAACATATAACAAGGTGCTGCTGTAAGATATTAGTACGAGTACTTAAACGGCAGGGTCAACATGGGGCTCTTAAATATAGCCGCCTTCCTTACGGCTACTGTGGAGGGGAAAATACGATTGCTTCTCAAAGTTTTCTCTAACTCCCCTGAGGAAAAATCGCCACCGCAGTCGCGATATTGTTGGACCAACCGTACCCCAGCGCCCATGCTCATCCAGCGACAGAGTATACGAGAAGTGAAGAAATATTTACTAGAATGTGAATCTATAAGAAGTTAGTCCAAGGACATTCCCCTTCCTTTCCAGTATGTTGTTGTGCCATTTACTCTTTCCATTGCTGCAGAGCAAAACGATCTACCACATTGGTCCCTAACCGGGCTTCGTGATGTCTCGTTTCAGAGCATCGGCACATACGCACACACACACACACACACACATATATATATATAACACATATTCAGTTGAGAACGTTTTGTGTAGCCGTTTGACACTCAAAGCTGTCCTCCGTCACAACATCTTCGGGCTCCCCGAAAAGTACATGCCGCAACCCGCACAACACGGGTTGAAGCACATCCAATCGAGGCAGCGTTTCTTCAAATAGCACGAGTCGGCTTGCTTCATTCTCCACTGTGGCGGACAGGAAGAAGAGAACCTGTGTGCGAAAGAAGGCGTCGTGGATAACAAGTGAGCGTATAAGTCTTATATCAACAAATCGCTGGAAACACAACCTACCGAGCGCATTATAACTGTTCAACTGCAACCCAAGGCCACGTATCGCAGTCACTTCATCAACATGCACAAAAAACAAGTTCCTCACAAACTGTAGAATCAGCAAAAAAAGACAACCCAAAATAAAAATGTGAAAACACGATAGTTGCCACATAACAACATGCTCGGCGGTACCACTACCAGTCCACTTGGACCATGAAACCCAGCTTTGCGGAATATTTGGCAAAACGCCTCTAAGCCCCGCTTGCGAGCCTACTAGACATCCCACAACAATAATCAATAATGCTATATTAGCATAAACAGGTCGCAAGAAGGGAAATATTTTTGCAAACCCATTTTTACCTCGCCTGCAAACGCGGTACATTCGTACCGATTCACTGTAGTCCATCTGAAACACATCGAGTACGGTATTGACGGCAGAAATGTGCCCCGCAACTAACACTTTAGTGGAAGAGCGGTCCACAGATCGCAATGACGGCAGCGATATCGGCGGCGCCATAAAAACCCGGTACCCATACACTGACCACAAAGTATAGCGGAAAGGAACAGGTGAAATATGCAAGAAACCTAACCAATAAAATATGCAACTAAGCGATACTTCACGTGCAGCTGGTTGTTGGCGCCACTGTGCTATTATCTGTGGTGCACTTGAAGGGAACAATGGTTCCTTTACGCGTAAAAACGCTATAAGAGGAATCACAGTTAATTCATGGACAGAAGTTTTCAAGAAAAGAGAGAGGGTATGCATACAATTTGTGAAAGTGTAGAGATGCGACACTTTGAGTAACATACTCCTTCAAATGGAGAAAAGTTCAAAGCAACCAAAGTAAAC
>NW_027123241.1:0-792 GCF_001457755.1 Trypanosoma equiperdum
CGGTTTTATATGGTTTAGTAAAGCACTGCGGTGTGTGTTTGGGCTGCGGCCTTCCGCAAATTCGCATTGTTCCTGATTGCGTAATTGGAGCGCTATACCCGTAACAACGTCTGTGATCTATGCAGGGTAAGTTTGCAGCATGTGGTTTCCTTTGTTTGCTAAGTCTTCAATATTTTTTTTTCCAGGGATGCGCAATGGGAAAACACAAACTTAAACGACATGGCTACTCTCAGTTTCATGGAGTGTAGGATCAGATTCTATATGCGGTGTAGTATGGAATCCGTCACTACTGCAGGACCTTTTTTAAGTGCCATTAATAAACATAACGAGTATGTGAATATTTCCACTTTTGTCTTTCTGCTCTCATTGACCTTATTACAGACTTGAGTTTCATAAGTCCTGTCTCCATAGCTGCACACTCGGCTCCGTAGCTGCACGATAACCTGCCTGTTTCTTTCCTTACTTTTACTGCATTACTTTGTCTGGATTATATTATCTCGCCGGAACCAGAGGATTCGTTCAGTATCACCGACCCTTCCATACACACTTGATAATCGTAGTCTTTGAATCTACGTACCCTTTGCATTGTGTGTCTTTTTTTCTCTGTCGGAAGCGTCAGAATGGAGACCACCTGGTGTTGTGGTGTTGAAGTACGGTCTCCTCACCAGTTGCAATACACTTTCCGTGTGTGGCTTCTCCGGTCTGTCTACTTCTTCATACAGATGTTACACACTCTGCAGTTGCGTGTGTATCGGACGAATGGGTGGGAACATTTTCCCCACCATATCGGCT
>NW_027123241.1:802-2355 GCF_001457755.1 Trypanosoma equiperdum
TTGTTTCCCTGCCAGTCGTAATACGCTTACTGTGTGTGGCTTCTCCAGTCTCTCTTACTCATACAGGTGCGACACACTCTGCAGGCGCGTGTGTATCGGATGACTTGGTGGGAACATTTTCCCCACCATATCGGCTGATGCCTTACCTTCACCTTCCTTGTTAAATAGTATTCTATTTCTCATCTGTGAGCAAAATCATCTATCTCGTGAAGACGGGCATCTTTCATGGCATCTTGCCGATTCGCGTACTTTGAAATACCCGCCATAACATGTGCAGCCTGCCTTGTACTCGTTCGGGGTTATCCTTTTTTTGATAGAGAAGTATTGAACGACCACGAAGCGATACCATAGGATAACTTTGCCTGGATTAAGGTTAAGTAAAATGCTCGAACGCTTTCTTTACCTTCCCCACATTCGGGTGATGCAGCAGCATGTACTTTCATTAATCTCACATTTGATGCTGCTTGTGGGGTGTGAGCATGTTTGTTTACATCCTTGTGTGGCTACATTGTCATCCCAATGAGCCTGGGATTTCTCCTCTCATTTAACATGTGCTCTCCAAGAATTAAGTGTAATGTGTCTCTGTCTCTCACTCCAAAGAACGTCTATTCCGCTTTTTCGCAGACTCCTCCATATAGTGCTCTGCTGACCAGCTCGATATACAATCCAGTCCTGTTTGCAGTGTCTGCCGAATAGCTTTCCGGTCAGTGTTAGAGCATACTATCATGATGTCGTCTCCGAAGAACCAGTCTTTAAGGGATGTTATGGCATTTAATTTCACGCTGGGGGAGTCCATTGCGATAATGAATGGCAACGGCCCCAACCCTAACCCTAACACGGAACCTTATGGAACACCACACGTGAGTTGTATTTTCTTTTAGAGGGTGTTTTTTATTCGTACTACTGCATTCCATCCCTCCAGAAAATTAGCAACTCACGCAATGAGGCGCATTTCTACCTCATATCTTTTTAATGCATCTATTATGCACCTGTGATCCACAGAGTCAAATGCCCTCGCATAATCTATGAATACAGCTGCAGCTCTCTTCTGCTATTCTGTACGTCATGGAGTCTGTGAGTGTCATCAGGGTGTCTAACAACGTAGACTTCTCCCCGGATGAAAACCACCTTGCTGTGGTTGTGGCTCACACTCTAATGTGTTTCGTATGCGTCTCGCTACAATCCTATCCATCAGCTTGTAGAGGGTGCTAATGAGCATGTGATGGGCCGGAACGATGACATACACTTGGCCTGTTTGTTGGGTTTGAGTAGTGAGACAATAATACCCTACTTCCATTTCCCCGTCACCTGTTTTCTCTGCAGGTTACAGTTGAAGAGCTTGAAAACGCATTTGTTGCTACAGCGTCGTAATTTCTTAAAATGTTCAAAATTATATCGTCCTTACAAGGAGTAATGCATGAAGAGAGTTCCTTCAGTGCTGTCTCAAGTTCTGCCATCGTAACTGGTTTATAATTTACGTTTCTCGATAAGATACACTCATGAGAGGAGCATCTCGTGCTTTTGTCAACCGCTCTCTCAATACGTCTACGCTA
>NW_027123664.1:0-4595 GCF_001457755.1 Trypanosoma equiperdum
TCACCAGTTCATTTGTTGAAACTTTTCAGTCCGTCTTATTGAATATCCCTATTCTTTGCGGCGCATGAGCCTTCCTCCATTCGTCTTTTGCGTTTGCTTTTATACCCACCCGCGTATGGCAAATTTGTGTACACTCCGGAGCCAATGTCCAAGGAGCTTTAAGTATGGAGTACACCTTTATTTTTGGTGTCGGAGCACCATCCCTCCACCGAATTCAGCCATTCAGGTATTGGATGACTTCTAGGATATTGCCGGTTTATTATGTCTGAAAAGCATCCTCTTATAGCGTTTGACATGGGGCGGTATTCCGTCGCCCTCTTGTTTGCCACTTTTCAAACAAATATCACTCGAGCTTATTTGGGCACACCTTGTTTTTGCGTGCTACGAAATCTCGGCAATCGTATGCGTTGTTTGGGGCTGTGTGCTTTCCACCCTCTCCCCGCTTGAAGTGTTGACGGAGAATCACTTAAAAGGAATGCCGTAGTTCATCTTTGCATGGATAAGTCCGGAGTGGAAGGCTGCAAACGGTTCCGTCTGTGGAGCCCTGTTCAGGTAACGCTACGGCATTGAGCGTCCGTAATCTTGTCCTTCCTAATTTTGTCGTTTGTTAAGCGTGCTTCGACGTTTTTTTTTTTTTTTGACGGGGGGCAAACGATGATGTTTTCTCAAGATCGCACTTCAATGACAGCATACTCTTTAAGGGTGGCTTGGCTGCATCATCAACCGGACGAAAGATCATTCGAGGAAGCGTGCGGTGAAACGAACGCTCGTTGTTACGGGATGGTGACGCGAAATTTGGCGGATATGCCGCGTGTTGGAAGAGAGAACAAAAGGCGCAGAGATTTGTGAATTACTGTGCCTCACCGTTCAGCCTGTCAACAACAGATGGGAGCAGGTTTTGGCAGCGTCCACAAAGCCCAGGCTGGAGGCTGTTGAACGCGAGAGCGGCACCCCCGCCGTCGAGGGGCTGAAGACAAGACGTTATGTGAGCATTTTATCTCGGACCAGTGAAAGCGTAGGTGTGCCACAGGATGGGGTCCACTTTGTTCACCACCTCGTGCAGAGGAAATATGTTGAAGGTGCGGAGTCAAGCGATCAACATCGTGCCGTCGGTGCTGAAATAGTGAAAAAGGGAGAACAACATGCTGAAGGAGGCGCGGCACACAACCGGATGATGGAGCTCAACGGCGGATTTGTTTGGGCGATATCACCGGCAAAGTGTGCCCCCGAGGCCTACGCGTCTGTTTGGGGTTAGCTACTATAAAGGATCAACGCCGCCTCATGGGTGAATGGGGCGCTGCAGTGCACAGGGTACCCCCGCCGCGGCTGGGAGAAAAGTTCCGAACGCAAGCCTCGCCGCCCGGTGACGAATACAGCTGAACACGACATGGGGCATGGGGCAAAGGTGAATATGGTTGAATACTTGATAGTGGAGGTTGCGCAGGCGAGGGCGTATAAAAATCACGTGCGCAAAGAGGCTGGTCAAAACGCCTGGCACTTTCAGGAATCATGGAAAAAAAAAGCATGAGGATCATGAACGGTGGAAGCGGACAATGTGAGCACGGGAAAATGGGGCGAGGGGAGGGTTGACAACAGGGAACAATACCCTTGCTGCCCCACAAAACGTATTGCGGGACGGTGTCTCGCAGAAGGGGGAAATATCCATCCACTGCGCAACTGACTCGGCAAGTCGCTCAAACACTGTAAAACACTGCCCCAATCGAGGTGACCACGTCTCGGCAGGAGGATGACCACTATTCCATTTCTTCCACATCAAGAGGTTCCTCCACATGTTAGCCACGTCCACGTGTGTGTGCGTATTTGTAAACCCCAGAAGTCCAGTCCACATAATAGCGGGCCCGAGTTCATGCCCAAACCCTCTCGGAAACTTACGTTGTACAGCATGCGCTAATGCCGGTATCCATGACGGGCCCCGCCGCAGCTGCCGTGTGGGATGCTAAAAGTGTAAGAGGCACTAAAAAGCGACCCATTCGTTTGTTGTTGTTTTTTTCTGTTTTCTTTTCAAATCTTTGCGTCGTGAAATTATACGCGTATCCAAAGAGGCTCCCAACATCCTTATCCCTTCCCCGAGGGCGTGCATCGCTCAGAAGCACTAAAGCAAGTACCACTTCTCCTACGGGCAGCACCTGGTCTGATTGTTGGAGAAAACCCACACCAACAGTTGTGGGGGTGGTTGTGTGTATTTGGCCGCGTTCGGATGCCCCGGAACATCTCTGCGTTAAGTTTCTTCACCGGAAAGCGGCCACCAGATTCATAAAATGCTCCCACCCGAGCGGCCACAATATCGGGAAGAGAGGCATCACGCCGGTGTGATGCGTATTAGAAGAGGGAAGCTGCAACACTTTTGTGGCTTCAGATTAAAAAAAAAAAAAGCGGGGGAGAATGGCAGCACCTACTGGAAACCTGCGGTAGAGGGAGCAAAACAACAACAAGAGGGGAATATGGCGGCAGTGCGGGCAAAGGGATCCCGCGCACCGGCAGCCGTTTATTTCTCTCCTTTACTTTCAGATATTCAGTAGCAAAGTTGCAGCGAAAGTGAAAGTTCTACGGGTACTCGTGGGCGCTGCGATACGCATTTCGTACAAAAAGAAGTTTTCTCCCCTCTAGCATCTTCATCGCTATCCTGGGGTTAAACTAAAACGCATCTGTTGGAATAAAATTAGATTGAAAAAAACACACGCATAAATGTTCACGACTCTTAGGTTTAACGATGTGCAACCTACGCCGTGTTGGGTGCAAGAGGAATGCCAGCAGAACCGCCATCCTCGATGCCGCATTCGCTACTTCCGCGGCGGATGAGAAAGTAACCGTCCATTCCCCACTCGGTGTTCCAGCTGTTGGCAATCTTCCAGTACGGCACTCCGTTTGATGTGCCCCACCCAACGAGCCTCACCGCATGTCCTCCGAGATATTGTCCTGAAACGTGGTGGTAGACGCCGCTGTTGTAGGCGATGAAGTCTTCGTAGACATCAAACGCCACCTCAAATGGACCGCGGAAGAACAACTCACGCATGTAGTCATCCTCTCCTTGAAGCGCATAGCTCGTCCAGGAACGGTAGTTGACAACGGGGATTGTCGGGTCATCGCACGTGTAATTGCACTTGGGCGTGTCAAAGTTGAACTGAGAACAGGGAGGGTACCCATTTTTGCTTTTGCTGTGGTGTGAGCAATGGGGAAATGGGTAGGGTTGGCAGTAGTCCGAAACGAGGCCTGTTGAGCTAAAGTACGCCCACGCCCTATCCGGATCGCCACCATTACAGCCATCGCCACAATCACTGCAGCACGCAAGCAAGTCACCTGCTGAGATATGGACGTCCTGCACACCCCCCATCGTACAAAATCGGTCGGACATGGCTGAGGCCGCAGCGACTGCCCAGCAGGAGCCACAGGCGGACTGATCTGCAATTTGTGGGATGGTGGGGCAGTTGGGCCAAGCTTCAGCGGAATCGAAGCTGCTGGGAAGCGGGGCACGTGCCTCTTCCTCGGTGAATCGCCTCTTCGGAAGGATGCTGGCGTTATTATTCTTTTTAATAACACCGTTGAGCCGCTTCGCCTCGCGCAATGTTATGTTTTGCATGACGCCATCGTACTTCGCCTTCCAAATCCCGCGGTTGAGGCGGTTCACGCGGTCGACGAAAGCCTTGGAGAGGACGGGCGCGTCTTCAGCAACGAGGGCGGCGTTTACGGCGACTACAGCCGTCGAAGCGATACAAAATGTGATGCAGGCACGCATGAGATGCATGTGTCACCGGATTTGTACGGGTCTGCAAGTTCGATGTTGTCGTTGCCCCTCTGTGGAGCTGTCGTATACACTTTTTTTTTCTCCCTTAAAAAGAAAAAAACAGAAAGGAAAATCACTTGTTTTGCCCCCGGGTTGCTCAGATTAAACAGTGGAGGGGTTGGGTGGAGAGGGAATGGGGAGAGGATGTGAAGGAAGATAGGGGGAATCATGCGGGTAAATAGCCTCCAATACTCAGTTTCGTCCATGAAAACCTGCGTTCGTATCTAATAAGGAGGAAATGTGGTGAGAGGAGGGGTGATGCGTTCCAGAGCGCACCCAGCGCTCAATGCGAGGTCAGTGGAGCTTCATGTCCAAAGACACCTTTCATTTACTTTACATTTTTGCAAGTCAACCCTCTCTAGTAAACTTTCCGGGAACCCGCCCTCGTCAACAATGCCATCTCGCAACTTGATGTAGTATGGCCAACGCAAACCCTCAATCATTACGCGGTAAGTAGCCGCATCGTCGGCGTCCCCCCTTCCGTTTTGATTTGGTGCACGCGTGATGTCGGCATTAATGTAAACGGCAGATTCCGGTGCAGCGTTCGTTGGGCGGGAGAAAACGAAACGGTACACGCCTGGTGTGGACGGGTGCTCGGAGGCTGTGAATGTGTAGCGCATCCCTTGTTCGTCGAATGCCGCTGCAAGGCGTTGCAGCTCGTTCAGTTCCATGCTACCGTCGCAGTTACAGTAGTAGTTGCTGTTGTCGCCGTCAAGGCTACGCGTTGTGGGATATAAACAAAGCAATTCACGAGGAGGAGGAGGAGGGGGAGAGAGAGAGTGTGTGTGTGTGT
>NW_027123664.1:4605-8188 GCF_001457755.1 Trypanosoma equiperdum
TTGATAGATTCAAGTTTATCAGTTCGACAAGGGGCAAAAGTTTAAGGAAAAGGGATCATTGCTTGTTCCGCTGTACCGACAGCGTGGATCGCGCGCTCAGTGTGAGATGAAGGGAAACCAGGAGCAGGCTCGGTAGATGATTTTCCTGAGTGCCATACGCAGGAGACGAGTACGAGCTTCACTACTTTACCAACACTGGGAACACTTATAGCTCACTTTTTCATCTGTTGGCTCTACGGCAGAAGTTTACCACTCGACAGATGCATCCACTGTACACACGCCCCCCACTCTTGGTTATGGAACCGTTCGTGGCGGTGAGTCATCAAAGCACATCTTCACTCAGCAAATTGGCCAAAGCATTTGCTCCCGTGGCCTCACAATACTCCTTGAGGTGCTTTCGCTTCTCTTTTGGTATGAGGCACGGTATCGAAGTTCTCATGACCTCTTGCACGATGTTGCTTCCGGTGGAGGGGCCGTGCAGAAGTCCCTGCAAAATGCCATCCCACGCATGTAGACCCCGTGGCGACACCTCTTCTACAGCAAAGAGATGCGCAAGAAACTGTGATGTGCTTTCGGTTACCTCCCGCCTCAGTTTTTCACGCCAGCGTGTCATTTTCCCGAGTTGAGCGGCGGAGACGTCTTTCTCCCCACAATGTTCGCAAAAACGCTCACGCCACTCCTCCGCTGCAGAGCAGACGGCTTGTACCGAATCTAGCAAGTGAAATGATGTTATAATCAACTCGGCGCGCGTTTCACACAGCGACGCTGCCTCTTCCTTGGCATCTTCGAGGTGTTGCATGAACATAACTAAAGATGGAACCACAACGGAATTCCATGTGATAATCACGCAGGCTGGAAGGAGGGCAAAAACGACGGCCAACCGACGCAAGATGGCCTCAAGACACCGAAGCATATGATACGTCCCCCGAACTGCCTTTAGCGTTGCAGTTTGATCCGTGAGCGTCGGTGAGTTTGTAAGAAACTCGAGTCGCCACAGCACCTGATGCCCTGACGCAAAGGCTTCGCAAACAAATGAACGTGCGGCGTCCGCGTAGGTGCAAAAAATATCCGGGGAGATCAACCGCTCTACAATGCCCGCTTGCGCACCAAGGTGTACAATTCCACCAGATTTGGTTAGAAAGTCTACAAGACAATTTACACCGTGAATTGTAAAATCCTTCACCGAAAGGTAACCAGACTCCTCGTGCCATCCATAGGCGCTGCGGAAGACTGACACGGCCGTTGCCGCAAGGGCTGCGCTTCCAAGCGCAATTAATGTGTTGACGCCATCTTGTTCCCCAATCCCTTCGGGGGCCCACCCGTGCGCACGGGCGTTGTTAACCAGGCGTGTGTAGATCTGCTGGAGAAACAAGAAAAAGTGCTGTGGCTCCTCCCTCCGTGCTGTGTTCTTTCCTTCTTGAAAGTGGTAAACCAACTCCTTCTCTAGTGGTTCAACCTCTTTCTGTATAAAGGGAAGCAATATGTCATAAAGTTCAACTTTCCACCCACACCGCTTTAACCACGCAATTCGGTCGCTCCCGTCAAAACCCGAAAGGTGAAGATGTAACAGTAACGACACGGCACGGGCGTAAAAGCCCCTATAGAAACTAAGCGGCATCAGTGCATCCTTCTCCACTTCACTACCATCAGTGTCAGCCGTTGAAGTCAAAACATTAAACAATGGCCCCAGGGCTTGCACAGTTTGGCTGGCGCTTTCCTTCAGCCCCACCTGTCGACGCCCCGCCATGAGTGATCGCAGAAAGTTGCTCAATTCACTTTCCACCGCCGTCCATTTCACAGCACCGGGACCGCTATCCATCGCAAGGTTCAGCAGCCGAGTCACTTCTGAGGCGTGAGGGGTGTTTTCTCGCCGCTCGAAGCGCTGCTGCTGCTGCTGCTGCAACTCTTGTTGGCTACACAGTTGCTTATGTTGCTCTTGGCATTCCTGGCCGGGATCCCGCACATGATCGGAGAGTTCCTTCAGAATTCCCGGTAGGCAGTCGACCATGCGAGTACTTCTGTCTTCAGTGAGTTTAAGCATAAGTTCCTCCAAAAGTGCATTGTCCAACTGCGTGAATGAGTTAACGACACCCGACACGAGTTTTATCATTCCTTCACTGCCACTATGCCGCCGCTCCCCCCCACCCCCTTCTTTCCTTTAATTGCTGTCTCACAACTGTTTGGGCGCCGTATCAGATAAATACAAATTATTTTGGTGCGTGAAACAAAAGGTGTATATAGCTGAACGCAGGGGCAACAACGATCAATCTGGGAAACCAAACTTCACGGTAACGTTAGGAGCGGCTGAACTGCATGCAGCAGTTCGTGTCAATGAACAAATCTGTCTTACCCTTTCCTTCTTGTTTTACCTGTTGGTTTGCTGCACGTGTATTGACGAGTAATAATAAAGGAGACGGGGTGAGGGGAGGAGGAGGAGGAGGAAATAACCATGATGACAATAACAAGGTGGCGGCGGAAGCAGCAGGTGACGGGTATCAACAGACAAACAAACAGTCACCTAATTTAACTCGCCCCAACAAAAATATCGCCCTGTTCTGAATGAGCGGTGTAAAGCCCTCACAGACACCAATTTCATTTCGTCTTTTTCTTTGCGTCAAAAGAGAGATAGAGAGATACGGAACGAAAAAGGACGAGCCGAAGGTACCACCCTCCATGACGGCCACACACAACTGAGATGAGGAAAATATCATGTAAAAAAAAAAATAACACCCAAAGTGACACTCTCATCCCCCTTCCTCCATCTCTTTCGTGCCGCCTGATATTCCTATACAACAAATTCCACTAAATGACAAGCGCGTGATTACGTGCATGGCTCCACCATATCATCCCTTCTTTCCACATCCGTTCCGTTCCGTTCCATTCCTTTCTTTTCTTTTCTTCCTTTTCTTTCATTTGTTCCCTACACGTTTCCCACACTGCCGTCATCATCTTCCTCCTTCCCCCTCCTGCTGTGACTCATCATAAGCGTTAATACGGATTGTTGCGGTCCTCATCATTACGACGGAACTTATAGGGACGATAACTGAGATGATTCTCCACGAGGAACAAATTCCGCGAGCGCTGCGAATACCACGTGCCTAATTGAAAAAGTGGTGACCACCACGGCAAATACCACGGCGCGAGCCACCGCTCCTTCACATGCAACCACCGGTCGACGTAATGCTGACGTTCAGCGTAAAGTGTGAGGGCCTTCAGGTTTGGGCGGAAGTGATCCGCCGGATTTGACCAAAAATCCGACATAACCGCTTCGATGTTTTCAGTCATGTGGGGCCACTGTGGTTTTTTTTCTTCTGTCCTTCCTCTTTTTTTTTTAATTTTTAAAATTCGGGTTGCTTATGATGCCCTGCAAATATAATATGTATATATTCAATAATAATAATAATATAATTGATTAATATACATACATGTGTGTAAGTATGGTGTGCCATTTACGGCAGAGTAAAAACGCATATAATGTTGAGAAGATGTAAAATTGGGAGAAAAAAAAATGCAACAGACTTGAGGAGTTACAGATTTTTTTTACGAAATGTAACACAGTGAAACAGGGCCAAAAAAAAAAAAA
>NW_027123664.1:8228-8472 GCF_001457755.1 Trypanosoma equiperdum
GTGTATGCGATTGAAACACACAAACACACCGGTGAGAAATGGGGGAGAGGGGGTGAAAGTAAAAAAAAAAAGGTACATCAAACACACAAACTTTTCGTTTCATATCTTCATTTCAATATATATATATATATGATCATCGCTTTCTTCCGTTTCTTTTTTTTTAAAATCTTTAAATAACGGAACGAGTGTGCATAATTTTATTGTACGCACTTCGCTCCACTCACTCTGTTTCTTTTCTTTTTTT
>NW_027123664.1:8487-8806 GCF_001457755.1 Trypanosoma equiperdum
GTGAGAATGAGGGAAATGACGGAGGGGAAATAATAATGATGAAAAGGATGATGTGACAAGCGGATGGTGGCCCGTTATTATTATTATTATTATTACTATTTTTCTTTTTTCTTTTTTCCCTCAGGATTAAAGGAGGGGGAGGGAGAAAAGGAAGAGGGACGTGTGATCACCTCATTTTTTTAATATATATTTATATATATATTTTGTGTTCCTCCCTCCGCCGCTTTTCCCTTTATTTTCATAAAAGCAATAATACCAATGATAATAATAGTAATAATAATACCAATAATTTAAATAAAAGAGGAAAGAAAAAAAAAAA
>NW_027123428.1:0-999 GCF_001457755.1 Trypanosoma equiperdum
GTTGTAAGTGTGTGTATATACGAATATTACAATGTGAGGGTTGGTAAAAAATATGAACTTAAAAGATAGAAGGACTTTAAAAAATAGAAAAGGTGCAACTTAAGTAAGTGAGTGTGTATAAGAGAGACGGAGCACGAAGTATATTATAAAGGAAAATGAAAAAAGAGATATAGGGAAAGAGAGGGAAAGAAAATGTGCGCATTGTCAACCGCAATCATGAGTACAGGCAGCATCACACACAGGGAGATGATGGGAAACACAATCACGAAGAGAGAGAGAGTTAGGTGTAGGGGCGGAATGGCGCTACTACTGTATCAAAAAAGCAGTGACAAAATTCAAAAGAAGGAAGAAAAAAATGAGCGCAGCAACAGAATGAACAAAATCAGAGCATAGAGTAATGGAAAGATTAGGGAGGGGAAGCTATCGGTTCTTCTTATTTTACACATAAATGGATAAATGCTATTGCAAAGATGACGCTCGAAAGAATGGTAGCAGCAGTTCATAAAGATATGGTGATGGAATCTTGATAATGAAAACTGGCGCTTGGGGTTGTAACCCCAGAAAACTGGGAAAACGTTTAGTAGTTTTTAGAGAGAGGAGTACAACTAGCGATTGCAAATCCCACAGAAATAAGTAGATGGCAAATATGAAGAATACAAAGAGTAGATGAATTTACACGGTTGGAGGGTGCAGGTATGCGTGAAGATAACTACTTCAAAAATGTAGACACGTGATCAAAGATGAGATAACAACACGTAGCATATGTATTCAACAAAAGTATTATAACACTCTCAACGCATTGCTTATGTAAACACATTAGTGACTCATCAGGCTTCTTTTTGTTTGCTAAAATTTTCTTATAAGCTTCTCAAAATTTTTATAAAATTAAGGAAATAACCATTTTGTTTCTTCGGAACATTATTATTACTGTTGCTATCACATTTAGTGTGTTTAAACTCAATGTATCTTCAAGAAGATAAATAGATAACATAACGTCTC
>NW_027123428.1:1009-2024 GCF_001457755.1 Trypanosoma equiperdum
TGTTTGTAGTTGTAGCTCAAATTCATGCAACTCAAGGATGATTTTGGCTAATATGGAGCGCCAAACTAATCAATATTGAAATTATTACAATTGCGACGGGAAGTTTGTATAGCCATGTTAAAAGACCTAGATGGGTTATGGAGTTTTTGGAAAGACAGAATGAAATCGATGAGGATATTGTAATTCATTTAGATGGGTCTGATGTTATTTTTAGTGATAGAAATAAGTATGAGAATGCTGTGGAATATTTTATACAGAATACTGCAAAAAATGAAGATAAGTTTGGTGAAGATGAAATTCACAAAAAGCATGTGGAAATATGTTTTTGGTTTTTTAATGTAGGTTACAGGAAAGAGGAGGATAAGAAGCTACAGCGTTTACTAATATCATATCCTAGTGAAATGTCTTATCCTGGTGGTGGTAGTTTAATAGCAAGAGTCTGGGCTTTTAAATGGTTTGAATATGCATTCGGAGAGTTACTAAAGGGAAGTGAAGAGTGGTTGTCGGATCAAAGTATTTCAAGTCACTGCTAATTTGGAGTGCTATTCAAGAAGAAGCTGTTGGGAAGAATTTGTTTTGAGGTGCGGGATGACTGGGCTAGATTATTATGACAAAAAGTTTCGTATAACAACTAGTGGTGAAATTGGAGAGAGCCCATCTATTTATTTTTCAGAACAGTCAATTGCGCGGATGGAGCAGGCGAAATTGACTGTGAAAGCTTTTTTCTTTGTATAAGGAGTTGAAGAAAAGGAATTTAGGAAGAAATATTATGGAGCAATTAAAAGTTATGTGATGTCTGGAGAGAAATTATATTTTTATTATGAAAACTTTTGTAGTGAAGTGTTTAGAGAGGGTAATTCGTTTAAAGGGACAAAAATGCAGACGCTTTAGCGACGGTTGATTTTCTGTTAATAAGTAATAAGGTGTCGGACAGAACAGCATGTGAAACCAATCAACATTTACAGACTGGACAAAGAAACGCTAAAGCAGAAAAAGGCACAAGCCAGATGGAGAT
>NW_027123428.1:2034-2331 GCF_001457755.1 Trypanosoma equiperdum
TAAGCATATCCGGTATGTCACAACTGTCACTCGTCAATTCGAAGACCAGCCACTAGTGACATGTGCACTGCAAACGGGCGATGGGGTAGACAATAGTCACGACCATCACTAGAGACTTACCATGCAAAGAAAAGCAAAATTTATAGCGAAAAACAGCTGAACCACAGAGCACCGCGCAATAACCGGCATCCAAACATAGAAATTACCGCTGCATACAACGGAAGTGCCGGCTTGAACCCGTTTAACTCAAAAACAAGGAAAAAAGTTAACCTGATTGACTTTAATCAAACAATGAAA
>NW_027123428.1:2341-4078 GCF_001457755.1 Trypanosoma equiperdum
CCACGACCATCACTAGACTATTACCATGCAAAGAAAAGCACAATTTATAGCGAAAAACAGCTGAAACAGAGAGCACTGAACAAGAACCGGTGTCCAATCATAGACGTGAGCGCTGCATACAATGGAAGTGCCGACTTGAACCCGTTTAACTCAAAAACAAAGAAAAAATTTAACCTGATTGACTTTAATCAAACAATGAAAAATTTGATACAGAACACATACAACAGCAACCGGAAAAACACCTCATTCCAACTTAAATCTAAATTAACGAAGAAACACAAATAATTCATTTCTAAACCTTTCAGAAAAACAATTGCGGCAGAAACAGCAACGGTGATATGCAGGCATTTCTTTGCGTCTTCATTAGCATCCTAACGGCGGTAGCCGTCCAGGGGGCACCGACCGCCAACTACAACGCAGACGTCAATGCTAAGCTCTGCCCGGCGCTAAAACTGGCAGACGCACCGATAGAGTTTGAGCCGAAAATAACCCCAGCCCCGACGAAGCCTTCTCCGTTGTTCAATCTAAATATGTCACTAGCCGATGCAGCCTGGCGGCAAATGTTCGCTCCAACCTCCGAAGGAGGAACAAGGAAGCGCAAGGAAAAACCAGGCAAGGATATCAACGCCGACTGGAACGAAAAATGGGAAACATGGGCGCAAGCAGCACTGGAGCTAAGCGGAGATGGTGTGGAGACAAAGCTCAGGGAAAACTATGGCTTAAAGGATGCAACGGCAAAGCAGGTGGAGAGGCTGCGGCACGCAATAGCAGCATACGCAGACGCAGCGTACGAAGCTTACAACGCGTTCACAAAAGCAAACGCGAACACCCCAGAAGCGGACCCAGAGATGAAGACGGAGCTACAACAAATTGTACATGGCGGCGGCGAGCAATACGATAACGAAAACGAGGCAGACAGGCTGTACAAAGGCACCAAAGCAGGTTACGATACCGTGTGCGTCCAAAACGGAGGGTACGACCCAACACTAACTATAGCAGCCACGTACGCTTGCATATGCAGCGGCAACGACCAATTGGCGGCGGTGCACCCTTGTATAAAGGACACTACGGGCAATATGCGATGGGAGGCCGGCGGCATAGTGGCAAAAGCAAACTGGGCAAACCTGCGTCGCGGCTGCCCCGAGACCAGTACCGGCCCAATAACAGCAACAAGACTCGCGAACGTAGTACACTTAGCAGCATCAGCCATCCACACCAAAGGAACCGACGCCTACATAGGCAGCACGGCCGGCAGCGGCTGCGACGGCAGCACCAACGATGCCTGTGTCAAGTTTACAGGGGTAGCGACAAGCGGGAAATTAAATAAGCAGCCGGTTACGTGGATCACCAAGCTTAAAGACCTAGAGACAAAACTAAAGTCCAGAGAAGCATACAACGCAGCGGCGACAAAGACAAGCGATCAATTAGAGCACATAAGTAAACTAGTTTATGCAACAGTAAAACAAGCTAAACTAATAGACGACAGCAGAAACAATGCGGACAAAAAGGACGGGCAGCAGAAGCCAACAACAAAAAACCTACAGTCTGACTGCGCAGCGACAACAAACCCAGAGGAATGCAAGTCTGAAGTTGGATGCAAATATAATGAAACAAGCAAAGCATGCGAAAAAGATCCAAAACCTTCAGTTTCCAAACCGAACGAAGAAACTGAAGGAAAAGATGGGAAAAATGAGGAAAAGTGTATAAAACATGGAACAGACAAAAATGCTTGCGAAA
>NW_027123238.1:0-245 GCF_001457755.1 Trypanosoma equiperdum
AGTGCGAGAACTCGCAGTCAATCGTCCGCATGGTCTTCGAACTGTTAAGCAAACCAAAATACGAAGGAAGAAAAAACAATGAATGAGAATGCAAGTGCCTGCTGAAGCGGAAGTGCTCAACACAAACAGAAAGATTGCCGTACGTTTGTGCAGGAAGTGGGAAGAAGGAAGGGGAAATACCCCTTAGGTAGTGCAAAGAAGAGAACAAATGGACTCACCAAGCAAATCAATACGAAAAAAAAAAA
>NW_027123238.1:266-886 GCF_001457755.1 Trypanosoma equiperdum
CTTAGTCGCAGGTTCTTCTGCCCATTTCAGTCACAGGGAGCAAAAGAGCGAGAGCGTTACTCTGTATCCAGTGCACTGATTGTCTCTCTGCCTTATGTATCCAGTATCCCATAGTCATTCCAACATTTTCTTCCCTTCACGCACACACCGGGAGTTGTCCCAACCACGGTAAGTTGGAGGTGAAGAAAATAGGGAATCACTTCCATGGGTGAAAGATAAGGCTGAAGAAGAATTATTTAAGAAGAAAAGAAAGAGTTGTGCCACGATACTTGGGCAGAAGGCGGTGGCCTCATCGTCCTCACCATTATTAATTGCCTATTACCTTCTTTTATCTCTTGTCATTTAACTCTCGCCTCGTCATGTACCGCATGCTTCTCATCAATAACTTTCCCCTGCGGATCTCAGTCCCCGCCAAAAAGCAAATCGATAAGAACATTGCGACATACCCCAAGCTGCGGAAAAGTTGAACCGTCCGCTGAAGAAATGACTCCAAATAAATAAGAAACGCGCAGAGACAATTACGTGCAAACGTATGTATATGGAGAGAAGGATAAATTGAAGGTTTCCTAACACCCAAACCATAAAATATTAAGCGAAAATTCGTTGTACAAAAAAAAAAA
>NW_027123238.1:897-42581 GCF_001457755.1 Trypanosoma equiperdum
AAAAAACTAACGAACTCACAACTCGAGCCTTAGCTTGTTCTGATAACCGAAGGTCTGAGACCTGAATCTTGTGATGCGTCCCCCAGTTATTTCGCTCATGCTTGCTAGGTACGGCTGCAAAATCTCCAGGTTCCGCCTGAGCTCCCCTTCACGAACGCCACGCCTATCCAAACCTTCTATAAAAGTACCCAGGCAGGTTAGTGGCACAGTTCCCCAAACCTTCTGAGGTATCTGATCATTGGCACTGCCCTGGGCACTAGCGCTTTCGGTGCTCCCCACCTGCACGCCTGTTTCACAATCATCGTCATCAAGCAAGTTTCCAGCGAAACTGTGGGAGGTGCGCTCCGCCAAATACGTAACACCACGCAGAGCTGGGAAATCCAAGTTTGTGGCCTGTGTACTTTGAACCGTAATGTGGCGATCAAATGGCAAACGCCAGTACACTCTCTTGTAGCGGTCCATGCCTATGGGACGGATTATAGTACCAACATCCTTACCGTCTTGTACCCCTATTTGTTCCTCGACAGTACTTTTGAGGCGGTTACTGCACTCCTGCAGAATTTCTTTCCGTTTCTCTTCGACAGACTGCTCCTCGTCTTCAGATTTCGACACCGCTAGTTTCCTGGCAAGGCCCTTGAACTCTTTACATGCCTCCTCACAAACTTCCTTGATGCACTTTCCGACGAGCAACTGTTGCTCCTCGTACCTTTTCCGCATCTTTTCGGCTTCGCCCTGCACCACGGGAGTATGCAGCGCTTCTAACACCAAGTAATACAGGAGGTTGAGACGATCAGGTAAGTTTATGTTAAACCACGTCGCCATGTTGCGGAGCTCAGCCACGTTTTCCATGGTCCCCCTGATCATGTTGGCGAGATTTTCGCCTTCATTCTCTTCCTTACTTTTTTCCTCTTCCACATCTTGCTTCAAGTCCTCAGAGTTCTGGGGTTCTCGGTCGTTACCGGTTTTTTCTGTGTCAGTACTGCCCTCTATTTTTTCCTGCGCCTCTTCTTCATCCTCCTCCTGTTCCTCAACTGTCTCATCCTCCGTTTCTTCCCCTTCCTCTTCTTCCTCCTCCTCCTCTTCTTCTTCCTCCTTGATGTCCTTTTTCTGCTTGTTATCCCGCTTCCTCCGGTTTCCACTTGTCACTGCAACGAACTCCACCATGGCGTCAAACCAATACTTTCCCTTGATGTTGATTCGTGAGCCGTTGCCCGCACGGAGGTTTTCCACTAGCACCTCTAACAAAGACTTCACAATTTCCTCAATCAGTGTATCAGTTCCACCAACTCCCGTGGTAACAGATTTCAGAAATATATTGAAGGGCATCTGTGAAAGACGCAAAGCTTGAGGAACGGACACAAGCATCGTCCAAACAAAAAGTGCCCGCTCATACAATTCCACATCTTGCAACGGGAGATCGCTGTAGTACACAGGAGCAGACACAGCAGGATTATCTATAGAAGTGTCTTCTACAAGGCTCGCCTTGTCTATATCACCAAACCGCGCTCGCAGCCAACGTCGTTCTTCGTTGTATTTAACCTGTGCCTCCTCCTTCTCCCTCGCACGTTCCCGCTCTTTCTCCCACTTTTCCTCCAGTTTGATGCGTGCAGCCTTCCGAGTGGCGATTTTTGCAGCTAGTGCTTCAGCAGTAATTCCTACAAAAGGCTCGGTTGCGAAACCCTCAATGCGGTTTACCTCTGTCATGCACGCATGAGCTACGGGGTGAAGCAGGTCCTCATCGAATTCTTGCCGACACCATTCCTCCGTTGAGTAAGTGTGAAGAGAAGATCGGATTGCAGCTATGATGGACTGCACTGAAACCCCAATGAAAGGCTCTGGGGATCTCGTTGCGATATCTTTCTTTGCAAAGGCAGCACGCTCCACATCAATGGTTTCTTGCAGTTGTTTCACCCGTGCCTCAAGAAATCCAAACACTGGCAACAAATCGTTGTATTGGTGAGCATATAAATGTCCCAGAAGCTGGACTATCTGGTTGAGACTGGTGGTGACTCTCTTTTCCGCGGTTGTCAGCGCACGTAGGCGACAATAACTTATTTTTCTTGGACCGCTCGGTGTTCCTTCGTTACTTTTCGGTTTCCGAGAAGAAGTCTCCTCAGATTTTTTCCTCTTATCCTTTGCCGCCGCGCCACCCTCCCCCGTGAAAGTCCCGTGTTCAGGAGAACCTTCAGCTCCAGGCTCCGCTGGTGTATCCGAAGACTTATTCCGCGAAGGTCGGCCTCGTTTCCGGCCAGCCGTTGGTGCGGGAGGAACAGTCCCTTCATCAGCTACGGCTGATTCACTTTCCTTCATCGGTGAAGGCTGTAAGCTTGTTGTTGATTTGGTGAAAACACCGCACTGCTCTCCACTCTCTTTCATAGACTGCTTGAACAGCCGAGCGACCTCACTAATGTTGTATACTACAGTTGTTACGTCACGAGGAGATAATTCAGCTACTCTCGGCTGCGATGTTGAAAGGTGCGCGACAAACTTAACGACATCATCGGACGCCCCATACAACGCAATGAGCCGCTGAATCGCGGAACTGTTGATAGAAAGGTGGGGTGCGTCAGTCGAGCGACTGCAGTGTGGAATGATGGAAATAATTTCCGAGAGGTAGTTCTCTGCCATGGTAAGTGTGGCATGGCCAAATATTTTCTTATCTTCAGGACTTCGTTCAGCAACATCAAGTGCTGCGAGAAGGGTCATTTCTGCTGCCTGTACCTTGAATAACAGCTGTTCAACCTGCGGCAATGAGTTAAACGACGCCATGGTGCCTACGCTCCCCCCTTCTTTGTAGAGCTGAGACGCTGTACGCGTCTTTAACACCGCACGCGGCAGGGTTGTATTGGTCTCATCGCCGTTGACGCTATTCTCCTCTTTCTGTGACATATAATACCAAAATTTAAGAAACGTATATTTATCCGCCTGGTACTTCCCTTTGGACGATCAAAGTTGTACCACGGATTCAGCACTCGCTAAATGACAAAAATAAATCTCTCGCGCAGCCCTAATTAATCTATCAAACGTTTCCTTACCTTCCTTTCCCTGTAATGCACCTTCTCTCACTTTGGTGTATAAAGCTGTTGCTACTGTTACCGTTGTCTTGAAATCGTCGCGTGCAAATGGATGCACACCCGGTGGCACATGAACATAAAGAAGAAAGGGGGGACATCAAGGGGGCTTTGGGCGTAGGTGGTGTTTAGACAGTTGATAAACGCCTTGCATGACTCCAATCACATAGGGAAACGAGTGCAAACGGTAGCAACGATAAACACGAGGCGTCGTGATCTCCCGCACCACGGTATAAAGTTTGCTCAAACAAACAACATCTTATCTTCACCACACACATACGCAGACTTTGCCAGCCGGAAAGTAGGGAATGTAATCACTAAACTAATTCGGCCACTAGTAGTGCGTCCTTCAATTCAGGAATACCCAGGCGTGAAGTTGACCGTCCAGCCTCCTCTGCAGAACAACGGGAACGGGGCTGTAGCGTGACGGCCTGCCATGGTAAAAAGTTGGGGGCTCCGGGCTTCTTCGTGGCGTTGCCAGTGCAATCGTCAAAAAGTTTACGTGTCCAGTCCACAGGCACTCGGCGTGTCATCGCACTGTCTTCCTGCAAATGAGGAAGAAAAGACGTTGTGGACGTCAACTCACGGGGTGAAAATGGTCGGGGCAGGAGACCCCCAAGAGTGCACACACGTTTGAAACCATCATAGTTCGACGCTTCGTGGTAAAACGAGGCACCACCGTCCCTGAAACGGGCACCAGGAGACACTTTTGTCGACGTGAGTTTGCTTGGCCCAGACGCAGCTTTTTTAGCGTAAACCGTGTTTGCCAACTCACTCTGCAGGTCCGCATGACCGCGCAGTGCAGGATCTGCACGGATAAATTGCAGTTGATTTTCCCTTACAACACGCTGAATAGCCGCAAGCGCGTGTTCCACGTGATACATAAACATTACATGTGCCAACTCCTCCATCACGTGCCACACGAGAGCACGAAGGGAAAACATCTCGCCAGTAAATGGAAGTGGGTAACAGGTAGTGCCGGCGTCCGTCTCTGAAGACCAAATATAAAGCTGAAGTTCACCAAACAATGTCTCCACCACATCGCTCTTGAATTTGCTCACAACCCGGTCACTTAGAGTCAGCTTCTGAAGCTCCAAGTAGTCATAGGCGCGTGCCAAGCCATCATTGCCATCTATCATAAATTGCGCGTACCCCAATCGGCCCCGAATACCGCCCTCACGCACAGGAAATATGACATTAAACCGATCGTTAAACACATACTTCACAACATTATCCCCAATCCATTCGAGACGTTCGAATTCCCACGAACGACCAGCAGTTCCAGAGCTGTTGTGAACGTTGAATGTGTCGCGGATCACGTCCCTATCTTTCAGAAATTTCAGAAGGTACTGTAACCTGCGCTTTCTGGTGTGACTATTGTCATGACTCAGTTTCGGGATGCGATTGAACGCGGGCGACGTATTGAGTCGATGCCACCACATTTTTGCAATATCCTCCGGTAGGCCGCAGTATGCACGGACCATCTCAAGCATAAGTGCCTCCCTCCCTGAGTGGGGAATAACACTGCTATGACTATGCCACTGCATGTAGCTTTCGTTGCAGAGCTTACAACGTTTTCCATCGAAATCACTGAAGAGGTCCACAAATTTTTTCAACGGAACATCAACACTTAGTTGAAACGCTCGACCACCGGCGTCCGCTACCATGTCCTTTCTGTATATTTGGATGTGGGAATATGGATCATCGGGATCACATGTATGACTTCTGGGATCCACACCGACAGAAAATAGCTCCGAAGAATTGTTCCCATGAGGTGCAGACGGCACCAGACGCACGCGACGAGGTTCAGCGATTGCATCATTTCCCTCCCCACCTGAGTTAGAAATTGTTCCACGACATCGTAGTGTGTGAGACACGGAGGGCAATGCGCGGGTACTCCACCTCCTGAAGAGGCAGCGCCCTCCGCGCTCCATGGTAATGCCTTACTTCAAATTGCCAGCAGTACCTCATGATATTTGAATAGTTAAGAGAAAAAACACATGAAAATTAAGGTTAATAACAATGGGGAAGAGAGGAGAGGAGGGGAGTAAAACATAATATGTGGTGGGAGGTAAGTGAACACTGAAGTTTGTGGTTCCTTGCGCAGTGTACACTGTACCTTGGCTTTACCAGCACCCGGGGCCAACGTTGAATCCAACGATTGTCCATCCGAGCAAAACAGATGAAATAAACAACCAAAAAAACCTTCTACTTTATACATAGCACCACCACACACCAACAACCATCCCTTTGTGGTCCGAATACTTTGATATGAACCACATGCACTTTGGGTTATCCATGCTGTGCGTACAAGTGAGTAAGAGAAGAAGAGGAAGAGAAAACCAGGTGCCGGCACCCCTATTTTTTTCGCTTACCACCCTTCCCATCCTGTCGCTGCTGCACTATCTCCACCTTCTTCTCTATTTCCACCAGACGCGCCTCAATCAAATCCAGTTGGTTGAGTGCTTTATCAGAAACATCCCTCTTTATACTCTGCAGCTGTTCCCTCAACCCCTCGCTGTAGTGCGTGCCGTTAAGGTAGCGGTGTTTCAACCATTCTTCCTCGTATTCAGCAGACCGCACATCCTCCACTTCCATCTGCCGTTCCTCCATCTGTCGGTGTGTGTCTTCCACTTTCGCTATCCATTCTGCCCGTGGCGTCGCTGTCGTAAGGGCGGGGAGTCCTAAAGGAGGTACACAGTGGTTGTGCCCGACGGAAACGCTGTGAATATTCGCTAAACGCTGAGGCACGAAAGCGTACACATACATTTTGTAATGGCGGAAATAAGACAATAAGAGATATTCGTCTATATGCTGTACATCCGCCACACTAAAGATGCCACATGAGAACGGTGGGCGGGGAACACTGTGGAGTAGCATCAGCTCACGCAGTCGGTGATACGATTGGGATCGTGTATACTGATTCGACATGCTCTCTCGGTGCAACTCCAGCATAATACCCACAATTGTACTAACCTTCTCTAGCGACATGGAACATGTTTTAGTGAACACAATTAGATGCGCAAGCATGTCTAGCACAATCATCAGCTGCCCCTTATTGTAGTTGCGACAGTTGATAAGCTTTCCATCCATTCCGTCGTCAATTTCAACCAACAGGTTCCGAACAGAAGGCACATCAGGCGCATCGAGACACCGATGCGTGTCCTCCGGTCCCAAGTACCGCCACACCAAAGACTGTGCCATGTAATACGTCTAATGAAATATTTCCCGTCCTGCCTTTTATTAATTGATAATCCACTCTTAAATCTACGGTAAATCGATGCAATGGTGGGAGAAACTGTGAAGGGTCGGTGAACTTGTGCTGGCCCTGCCCGTTCTCCCTCTTATGCTCACAACAGTTGCCTTTCCCAACTTTCCCTCCTTAGTTGCCCCGTGTGCTTTACCTTGCTGCAGCACAAAAATAAAAAAGTGGTTGAAGAGGATATGAAACGCGCGCTCAGCATGTAACACGCACATCCACGTACGTGGGAGGCGAAGAGGAAAAAAAAAAGAAACCAGAATATGTACGCAAATATACCAACAAAGAGTAGAAAACAATGTGAGTATCTCAAACCGAGGGTTGTGGTGCCACGTACGCGCACAAACACACAGCGCGCACCCAAAACATAGATGAAGAGGCAAGTGAGGACGTAAAGATTTACATCATGGTAAAATAATTGTTGCCAAACGACTGCTGGCAAATTTACCATCTCACAACCGCCCCAAGCCCCTCCTCTTTTTTTGTTTTTTCTCACGTACCGGTGTATTTATCACAAAGAGGGACAATAGTCCTAGTTTGAACAGTTGCAACGGCAGACGTACGCAAGCGCTTTAGTCCGTCAACACGCTGTCACGAAAAAAATAATTAAGAACGATAAACAAGACAATAACCACCTAAAAGCTAGGTTACGGAATATTTATCCGGATTATGCATGTATGAAAAAAATAAAAGGGAGCAGATGTCGATACGATTCATTTCATATTTATACAAAAGTCGATATTACCGTTATCGCCTGTTGCAACGCAGAGTTTTCTTAGTCATCGCTCGGAGAAAGTAAACACGCGCTTGTCCAACTAGCATGCGCATTCGCTCATCTTCGTCACATGCCAGTGTATCTTGTGGTTGATCAGTTTGGTTGCACATGAAAAACAACATGTCTTCCGGCCGCTTTAGAGCATAGGTTACACTACTCTCAACGTTTATGTCCGCAGCACGAACCACCGCTTCCAAGCCAGCCAATTGTTTAACAAGGTCATACAACGTCGCTGCCTCCTCCGCACGACCTCCATTTGCGCACGCCCGCAACCCATGAACTAGGAATAAAGCCTGCTCTGTCTTGCCATCACCCTCCAAGCACATATCGAAGACGCTATTCCCACCCACCACATCAGACTTTTGGCGGCCGTTCTGCACAACTGGAAGCATTTCAGCAACGTGTTGCAATGCAAGCTGCCAACGCCTCTGCCTTACCAACAATAGAAGCAGACTGTTGGCGCTACGTAAATCCCAGCAGCTTCCCTGAATCTCTCGGAGACGGCGAGCCGTATTGCACAAGTTCGTGGGTGCCTTGCAAAGTATACGAAGCACCGCAGTTGCCGCTCGCGGCGGGAGTGGTGTCGTGATGAAGTCACCTCCACGCTGTGGTGTCCAAAACACCGTCTCCAGTGCGTGGAGAGCAGCACACCAATCAGCATGATTGACTGCAACGTCGCACAGAATATTTTCCAGCGGTGGTATCATCGGTAGGTTTTTTTGCCTCATGTGTTGATATTGATATTTTTCCATCAGCCGTTGACACCTCTTGAGTGCCGAGCGGTCCTCAAGCACCGATCGTGCCCACACGCTCAGTGCTTCATACTCCACATCACGTTCATCTGATTTGTGCATCAAGTCCCAACGCCTCATCCACGACCATCCCATTTCCTTTTGCCTTGTCGACACGCTAAAGCGCAGTAATGGCAGTAGCAGTTGTGTTAGAACATTCCTCTCGTGTAAGCGGAGTTGGCTCTTACTATCCACAACATGACTTGTATTGGCGGATACGTGTGGGCGAGGGACGTGCTCCACGGCGTCCCAGTACACCCCAATTGCTTGAAACCAGAGCGACTTCGTTCTGTGGGGTGCTTTACACAAACGAGCCAACACACCCGCAAAGAAGGGGAGACCAAATGTACCATGCGGAAGGCGTAAGTGGTGAAGAGAAACGTGCAGCATCGTAAGAGCACCGTCCCAACTTGCCCTACTGAGATAAGTTATTAAGTCACGCTCGAGCGCCGCACCGTTGTTTACGTGCTGAAGAGACAATGCATAAACAACTCTGTGCGTTTTCGCGACCGCCTTGATTCGCGCAACATCCTCGGGTGAATGCACACGCGCCTCCGATTTTGATTTTGTCGCGATCGCTGCACCCGCCCTACGCTCTCCGTACTTCCGTAGTCGCCCATAAGCAAGCATCGAGTCTAGTTCCTGCTGTTGATGCCGGGGTATATGCCCACGTACGTGCTTACCCAACTCACTAGTTGGTCGGAACACAGCACGCAACGCCGACCCTGCGGCAAGCTGAAGATGCCTACGGAGTGAACTAACGCGCCGCCACAGTAGCACGTGAATACGGAGCATCAAAGCAACAGTTTCAGAAGTTTCCTCGCTGAATGAGCCGAAAATAACTTTCTCATTGCAGGGATAAACACCGATTTGTCGAAAAACATGTTTAGTTAGCTTGGCCGATGTGGCTACCAGTGATAACATGATCCGTCGATCTTTGATCTCCACAGCGTTTCGCGCCGGAATGGCGCCAAGACTCTCCTCAAGCAATCCCAATATAAGCGTCAAATGTTTTTCCCTCAAATGAGGATTTCCTTGAACGCCTTGCCTCTCGTGCCCAACCACCCGGCAAAGCGCAACACCAATTTTTAGTAGACACAGTGACATGTACAAAGAAATTCGCACGACTTCTGAAGTCCGGTGACTTGTTAACTGCTTGCTTTCTCCCACAAGGCATACATCAGAAAAAAACTTCCACAAACCATTGGGACCGTACAGCACGTCAGCCAGAAGGGTGGCCAGCTGCACTTCATCCTCCTGCGAAGCAGCGGCGACCGATACAAGTTCTACAACGCGTGGAAGGGCTATGGACACTAAGACAAAGGAATCCTGCAGTTGAACAGTAAGAAGAGCGCCGCTCCCGGCGCTCGCCATATCCCTAGTCACCAACTGTATGGGAGGGGAATGCCGCTGCGATAGATCGGCCGCGGGATGAAACACACCTAAGCGAATTGAAGCCGCTTCAAACTGTTGGAGCGCAGCAGCGGCAAAAAACCTGTCAGCATCAACGCGAAGTAATGACGCAGCGAGCTTGATGTACACTATACTTTGTTTTACGCACGCAGGGAGATTTCCGGAGGTAGATTCCATCAATTCCAAACATTCTTCCACCCTATTATCCCTTTGGGAACAAACATGTGCCAACCACATGGCGCGGGACGCGTAACCACATACGGTTTCTTCTGGCAAGAGAGGAATCATATTACGAGCAACAAAACGTTCCGCAGCACGAGATGTTTCCCAAGGCTCTGACTCAGCAAGACAAAGGAAAATCCTCGCGTACTCACTATGCGTGAAACCCACTCTGTACTGCTCAGCAACTTTGAGCCATCGGAGTGCCACCTTCCAACTGCCAGCGGCAACTAACGCACGACACAACTCACTGCGGAACTCAGGCGGTACGCTGCAACCCACTTCATATTGTCCCTCTTCCGCTTTTCTCTCCCGTCCCCTTGAGCTGCGCGCACTGAGGAATGCACCTGCAATCTGGAGGGCCTCTGCCCAATAGTGTCGCTGCATTTCTCCTCTTAGAGTTATGCCAGATCTTCCCTTACCATTCACTCGACGTTTTCTAGTTTCTCTGTGGATTAAATGATTTCCATCATGCAGAAGCATCAAATGATTAAGAAGGGTAACCACATCGATACACCCTTCGGCCCATTTCACCTCAGATGGTGTGCATTCATCACCACAATCTAATCCCACGGAAGATGAATCAACATATTTGTCGGCGCGCAGGGTGGTGGCGTTCTCCTCATCGTAGAGATCAATATTACCCATGGATGCCTCATAAAGAACCCAGCGCTTAACCCATTCTGGTTGGTCTCGCAAGTATCGGCTACCCGCTGGTGTCAACTCAAAATCAACCGACTCCACCCCGCATGTGTCTCCTGCCGGGCACACTCTAGCACTAGTATCGCAAGAAGTGTCCGCTCCGGTGGACGTTATCGTTGAAGCGAACAGAAGACGCTCCTCCTCACCAACAGTTCCTCCATCACCGCTAAAAACAACAGTACCTCCCTTATCACCATTTGTAGCACTCTTTTTGTCTACATGAGTGGTATCAGCCTGTCGCATCGTACGAAAACGGCTACATTTCTTCTTGCTTTCACCTTTAAAGTCCACATTCACTACGTAATGCTCATAGGGTAAACTGCTAAGCAACAACGACACATCCTTCTTTTGAAGATGTACGCCCAACAACAGTAAACGATGATAAAATCGGACCGCGGCTGCTGTTGCACGCATATGAATGAGATGATGCAGAAACCACCGCACACGAAATGCAAGAAACTCGGACAACTCGGATGCGTGAACGCAGCACCGATAAAGGGAAGTCCACATGGCTAGCAGAAGGGCACTGTGTTCATCATCATGCCTTAAAAACTCGAACAAGGGGTCATCGCTCGAACTTGTACCTGCATCATGTTGTGGATTGAAGTAAGCGTTATTTTCGTCCAAAACTGAAGTTGGTTGTGAATCTTTTACTCTAGGGTTTCCGTTTTGTACGAGGCCCCTTGACACCACGGTAGTGCGCGGTGCACTAGCGCATCCCACGTGATCTAATTCACGCGTTTGCACCACGTTTGGTGGAAAAACCGGAACTTCCAATGCGTCAAACATACCCACTGGCGACAGTTGCGATGTCCACCCTGCAGTGTAGCGCCACGCGGGACCATATTGCCGCTCCAACTGACGTATTCGCCGCCGCTTCAGGTCGGAACTACTAGAGCGTAAGCCGCAAGCAACTACACATGTCACACGCATAAAGTCGCACCAAACTACAGGTAACCTATCCTTCGGCCAAACGAGGGGACAAAACAAGTCGGTTAGCCTCACGCCAGCGAAAACGAAGAAGTATTCTCCTCCGCCCTCTCCCTATTTCTCCAAATAAGCAGGGAGAGTGACGCCTTTAGTGTCGGTAAAACGAAACAAAGAAAGAAAAGAAAAGGAAAAACAGTAAGATAGAACAACAAAAAAAAATTGAGAGACACGGGGACATCCAAGCCAAATTATCACCAAATGAAACCCTTTCCTGAAGAGGTTGCTTAGGTTCTCTACCGCAAAGCTATTTGATAGTGCAAAACATTCTGCTTGTGCACCCCGAAGGGGCCCGTTGTGGGGAGCACATTCGCAATAACTTACATTTGGCAATCTCATGCGTGAGGAAATTTTTACAATTCTTGCGGGAAACGAGAAAAAGAAAGGAAGGGGGACGTGAAAATAGCAATGGTAAGTTGTCGAATGTAAACCGTCGCACCATAAGAATCCCAAGCCACGTACAAAGAGAACGTGATAAACAACTCCATTATACCTCCCCAAGGAGAGGGTTAACCCCCCCTTTCCCCACTCTGCTTATTGGATGTCTCTCCCCTAGCACACATAGATCCATTAAACAAAAAAAAAGTAAAGCGATATTAGGGGAACCCTCCGCTTCCGACCCGCGTTTCACACGCCCTTTGGGGAAATGTCAATTGGACGGAGACGACAGGGGCGGCAGTGCAAACGCCAATAGATCAAAAAGAAAAATTAATACTTAATGAATACAGTGACAGGAATTCAAGTCGCTTCTCAGTCACGCAAAGTACACATCACAAGTAAATCCCCCTTTAAATCACCCCGTGTAAATCTACTGCACTTTTCTCTTATTGGCATTGTGTCGGTTCAAGGACCACCTGTCTACGGCCGTGAGCACACGTGACACGATTACACTCGCCACAAGAACACTTATCACCACGAAACCCAAAACTAGCCTCTGGGCCGGCTTCACAGTGATTACAATCGGATACAACAAATCTTTAGTTAACGTTCTGTTGATGATATAGAAGGTAACTAGTGGTACAAACAGAGGGGACAGTGCCTCCAACAGCAGATTCGCTCGCAGTGCAAACATCGTTATACCTGAAACTTTACCGGGTCTACCTCCACTGGTTGAAGTTTGTTGTAGCAGACGCCCGGCTTGCCGTTTGAGTTTCTTCGTTATCAGCTGACGTGTTGACAACAAGCACCACGTTGTAGCCGCTGATACGGCAACGCCCACTCCTAGTGGATAAAAGAGAAAAGAATACAGCTCGGCCCTCATCGACCCAGTAAAATCAGCAAAAGCGTCTATGCCCGGAAGCATATCGACAGCATCGACGTACGTGTTTCTTGAAAGACGTAACCGGCAAATTAGAGCCAGGGAAATTAGAAAGGAACTCTTCGACAGCATCGGCGTGGTAGAGAAGTAGGCGTTTCGCAACTCACCGTCAGCGGCGTGAATGCGGTCCTTGGTGGCCTTCACCACCTTCTTCAGTTTCGCTAAGTCCTTCAGCTCCCGGCGCTTAGCGACTGTAGACTCATCGTTTGCCCTTATTTGCTTCTCAACTTCACGGAGTTGGTCGGAGACACTGCTCTTCGCATGCCCCATGATAGGCAGAGCAAGCTGCGCCACGACGCGGTGAGCGCTTTTGCTTGCGGATATAGTGGTGGAAGCAATTCGGAGGTTGTCTTCAACCAACTGCGTTGTGGCTTCCACATCTGTGCTGCTTGGCACCTTCTTTTCACTGCCATTGGATGACGGCTGAGGAACCGGTGTCGCTTTCATTACTTGCAAGTCCGTCATTAGGGCCCGCACCTCCTGCTCCGCAGACACCAATGCCCCGTTGTCCAGAAGTACTGGAAACGGCAAAGCGTATATCAGCGGAGAAATCCAATCACTGCGCGACTCGGTCGTTAAGTTTCTCACCGTGTGGCTGAATGCCGTAGAGAGGAGTTGGACATACTGCGATTCAGGGTTGTTCCCCTCCCCTTCCCGAGAGCGCATAATAGAATCCGCGGAGAGCAACTTTCGTAAATTGTCTGAATCCTCGAGAACAGCGCTCCATGCAGCATCAAATAATAAAGAGTTAGGTTTCCTCAGTGCTCTCAGTCGACTGCGACGCTCGGTTGTCCGGGCTCGCACAGCAGCTTGAGTGAGTTGAGAGGTGGAAGCTCCTTTTGGTGGCTTTCGGGGCTTATCCTTCGACTTGTTCATTGCCTTCTGCTTTTCCTCTCGTTTCTCCTTTTCCTGCTTCCGTTTCTTTTCTCTCTCCTTAACCATCCATTTCTCATACTTGGCGTCCTCTTCGTCAAAGAACATGGCATCACTTTCACGGTGTTCACCATGCGGCCACAATCCAACAAAGTCAAAAGAAGCGTCCGTGGTTGAACCACCACTTTCCACAATACGTATGGACTCGCTGGATCCTTGATCTAATATTACAGTCTCCCCGACCGCCGCTGCAGCGGCAGCTGATTGCCGTGCCCCTGTTGCCAACAGCACTATGCAGAGAGTTAGCGTTACGGACGATAAGTACATTGCTCCGGGTGTCATCCTCCTATGTTTCTTACAAACATTAATCAAGCGAGGGTTAAAAGGAAAGGAGAGGGGGGAGATACGAGAAGGACGGTAAGTAAGAAGGACGAAAATACTGAACGATACTTTCCCACACATCGGCGGTAGTGAAAAAAAAACAAATAAAACATAAAATAGTTTGTAGGCAACCACCTTTGAATGTGCGTGGAAACCCTACCAAGGGTGTACGAGTCCACTAAGACATCGATTTGAGTTAACCTTTAGAAACCCCCTAAACCTTCGAGGGGTAGGCCTTCACCTCCAATCGAGCAGTCAAAAGGGGGTTTTGTTGTAAATAATATTGAAGTATTAGGAGAATAATACTGGTAGCTTAAACTAATATATCCAAATGAAAAAATAGGCAGAACAAGAGACGGAGGGTAGGGTAAAAAAGAGGGAGACAAGAGCTGCTGCAGAGCACCATGCTCTCACCCCCTGAGACATCACGTGAAATAACACACGGCACATCCCCAGGCCCAGCATCTTTAATAAAGCAAGTTTGGAAAAAAGAAATGTTAGAAACTTACCAAAACCAGCGAAGCAAGTGGCTTCCATAGAAAATAACATTCTTGAAGAACCACTTCACACGGGCGCCAAGGTACGTCCCGGAAATGTCGTGCAACCGTCTGTTGTACACCGCCCCTTCGCCAACGTCGGGAACCCACATTTCAGTCCATTCCTCGCCATTGACTCTCCGCCACGGTTCCACAAGCCGCTTGCGGAGCCGTCTCCCCTCCCATTCTTCCTTCTTTGACGAGAGACCGCGGTACCTCCCCAACAGGGAGATTGTGTAATATTTAGACTGCAGTTCAGTGAAACTAACTAGTGTATTCAACAGCCATATTTCCACCTCAGCTGCACTAATACCTTTAAAGGGTGAAACTCCAGTTATCTCGATATGTTTCAGCAGTTGGCGCAAGCAACGGGAATTCCCCACAGGAAGATGCATCCCCTCATAGGGTTTATGTGGTGGGAAAGGTCGCTGTTTCTCCAAAAAGGTGCCGATCAACACGCCACCGCACAACGCCAACTCACCGACAGACTTGTCTACTTCTTCCTGCGAGAGGGACCGATTTGCCGACGAAGATATGACATCACCATGGGAAGTGGATGCCTGTCTGCTCAATGCACGCTTTAAAGCAAGTAATGCAAACATCTCGAGACGCGACTCCGAAAGCGTGTAGTCAAAAGGGGCTTGCGTGTTAACGTCAAACAGAGCCCCATATCCTCTAGTTTTTGGTTTTTTGTCGTGCCACTGCGCGGCCTTATGTTCTTCCACCCAGACCCCGGTGATCGTACCGCGACACCAAAGATGTTCAGACAAAAAGACAGCGAAACTACTTAGATGCTGGTTCTTACGGTCCATTTCCTCGGTGAGAAGAATCGAAAACCCATCAGGTTCACCAGATAGCAATGCTGCAGAGAGTAACTGCAATGCAATCGACCCCTCCCGAACGGAATTAGATGCAGATATGGACTCGGCCAGTTTCTCGGCAATGGTAGTCAAAGCATTGCCACCCTGCTTTTCAGATATCACCTCTTCGGCGAACTGCTCCTCAAGGTATTCTTCCTTCAATTTCGTGAAGGGTGCACAAATGGTGTCCCACAAGTTGCCTAGAAAACGCTGGATACGTGTCCACCCATTTTCATACAAATAATCATGGAGGTCGCTGACAACTAGCAAAGGCAGGATGTCGTGCTCGTGAAGGCTTCGTTGTATGGCAAGGCGTGTGGCTTGGAATTCACGTAAGGTTGTGGAGTTGTCCATAAACCTTCGCCTGTTCTTGCTGTTCTCCCTTGCTATCGGTTTTAGGATATACGGGGATGTCTGTCTCGCCAGTTTTAGTATCTTCGAGACGTAGCTATCCCGTGTGTCGGCTGCGGTTGGCCGTAACACATGTGAAGTGCTGGGGGCATAGAGCGCCTTATTAAACACGCTTCCCTGTCGTATATCCTCGACAGTTATTTTCCCCTTCTGCAGCAACAAAGCCATCAACAAAAAGGGATCGGCGCGGTGAGGAGACCCGTAGCTACTGTCGAAGACGCTAGGTTCACGCTCCTCATCCTTCCACAACCTTGCGGCTTCACGCAGCAAAAAGAAACTGAGTTGTATGACGCACGATGATCGGCTAGGATGCTCGACACAGGAAGCGCTACCGTAGAAAGACTCGGCAACAACTCTCATGAGTTGTTCGCCTTCAGCGCCCAGTTGCGGAGCTGCTACCGCTAGGAGCAAAAGCGCCTCAGATGTTAAAAACCCCGACCGTGTAAAATCTTCCAGGTCATCCCGAGGTTCACCTCGCCGCATAGCGTGCATAAGCAAGGATGACGCTGGAGGTTTTCTTCCTCTCATTAAAACCTTAAGACGCTCTGAGTTGTTTCTGTACGCATAAAATTCGGCTACTACCGCCTCGGGAATGCTCCGCAACGCCGTATGAAATGCTGCCGCACCTAACTGAATAGCCTGAAAAGCATACTTTGCGGACAAGTTAAACTTCAAGCCATCCACCAAATGAATATAGCTAAGCAACAACAAAGTATCGTGAAGTAGTGGAAAACTTTCTTCCGACCATGACATCCCTCCAAATCGCAATAACGCCTCAGTTCTCGAGGCGGAAGCCGTGTTGTTCCCGGTCGTGGAAAACCTGCACCGCCCCAAAGCTGGTAACTTGTACCGCAGTACCCTCAGCTGATCCATATGCTCTTCGCAGCCACCTCCACGACCACCACCGGAGAAATAAACCTCATCTTCACTGGCAGCGTGCTCCACATCGCATGTGTACTCCAGTTTGCGTAGGATAGTGAGTAAAAGACACTCAGCGCGTTGCATGTCTCGTTGAACGCCCTTAATTCCAGCAATATACAATTTAGCAATAAAAATATCACGTTGCACACTTTGTGATGGTGCATAATATAATGCGCCCTCTCGCTCATCATCGTTCCCGCCGTCAGCTTCAACACCAACAGCGCCGACATACGACCGAGTCATGTACGGCTCGTTCACAGCACTCCAGCTGTTCTCCATACCAAAAAAACGCTCCGTCCTGAGCAGTTTTCCCATAGGAATGGAAAACGATGAGCCGCGCGGGGCCGTCAAGGTTTCAGCTGCTATGTTCCATATGGAACTTTTGTCTTGGGCGAGAGATACATGCAAGAAGATCAGTGCCATTCGACTTTGTTGCGGTGTGAGCATACCGTTCTCCCTCATCGTTGCGAGAGCTTTCAGGGCCCTCTCAGAACCGGAGCGCGCAGCTGCCCAAATGCGTAGGTAACCGCTTCGAGCTCTAAACCACCACTCACTATCAACGCGAGCTAACTTTACCTTCTGCGCAGTCTTATTCCTCATTCCACCATTATCGAGAAGAGCCAGCACCCCGGCGAAGAAGTTCATTTCCTTGCGCAAACTAGGTGATGGGCTACAGATGTCGCTGCAAGTGGAAAATACTCCGCGCTCTACATCTTCCATTACAAGCTGCCGCAGGTAACTGAGGTAATCATTTGACACGCTCATGCTTGAATTCGTCCTATTAAACAGTACGGTATGGTACAAGGCATGTAGTTGAGAGACGGAATTGGAAGAACCACTACGCTCCGACCAATTGTGCAACGCACTCACGCCGTCACAATAGGCAAGACATCGAATATCACACACATCCGCGTCGGTCAGGTTACTATCCTCCTCTTCCAGTGGCGTGACGCAAACCCTTCCTTCCTTCTTTAGCAAGTACTGCATTCGAGTTTCTGTAGTTGGAACTCCCTGACTTTTAACCGTTCGTATGGCATGCCGTATATTCTCACACCGAGTGCCGATCTGCTCTCGAACCGCTGCTCCGTCGTCACTTAAGCCGGCATTCTCCAACCCTTTATTATGATGTACGGTACCTTGTGAGTTTTGTTTATTAAACTCCCTTAGATCACGTAAGAATTCTTTTCGACGCCGCCGTTCTGTCGCCTCCTCTTTCATCTTATGTCGATCATGATCGATGGCTATCAAATGCTCACTGCGCACTCTGGCGTACTCCGCCTCCATTTGCAGCCGGTGTCTGTTTAACCTCGTTTTCTTTGCCCATCGCTCAACGCGCTGAAATACAGCAACCACATTAACATTGAGGCTCGGGGGTTGCCCGACCATATGAGATACCACCAACTCGGAGAAGTGGACCCAAATGACCGTACCCTGTCCCTGCACCATCAGACCAATAAACCCCAGGGGATCGCTAACCGTCTCCAAATCATCTTCATGGAAACGGATGACGGCTGGTTCAAGAAGTGCTTGCACCAACTCCAGCCGCTCCACGCCATACTTTTCCTCTAAAGGAGTTCCAATTCCGAACAAAACCTCTACCCTTTCCCACATATCCAAACGCGGGCACATCCCTCCTACCCTTTGAAGGAAAACGACCTCACGTGCAAGATCGGTCGTTTCCTTCACAGACGTTAGCGAAAGACGAAATGGCAACCTCAACTTGGAGAGAAGTCGTTCATTTTCACTGACGTTAAAAAATTGATGATGTGAACCGTGTTTCTGGTCATCAGAGCTTCCCTCCCATTCAACTCCCCTGCCAGGCGGCACCACTGACAATAAAAGATGGAAAAGGATTAGAACGAAACCATTTTGCATCATCTACCCTTTCCCCTCCCTTCCCTTTCCCTTATTAAAGGAAAGAAACAAAGAACTTGAAACTTCAAGTGAGAGGAAGGAAATCCTTAAAAAAAAAAGGAAAAGAAAAAAAGAGAGAGCAAGCATGAGTAATTTGTTGACCTGGGTAACGCAGTTCTCAAAGACAACAAACAGAAAACACTAGAGAAAAGCTTTGAATTGCAGCAGTTCCGGTACGCGATCCGGCAAGGTGCTTTGACTCAGTAACACATCATCACCAAAGACAGACGGCGTCAGCTTGCATATATGGGTTCTCCTGCCGCTGGTTTTCCTGGCACGAGGGAGGCAAAGAAAAAAAACGAGGCGTAAAAGATTGTGAAGGAAAAGACGGTGACCTGCCGACGGAAAGGTGTGGGACTAAAAAGAAAAAAAAAGCAAGAAAAAAAATTGCCCCACCTAAACTTCATTGTTTATTCCTCTTCATTCCAGCAATGATAGAGTGGCACACTCAACAATAAACCGAAATATTACTAGTACATTCCCATGTTGGGGTTTCCTTCTCAAAAAGATGCATATACACGTGTATATGCGTGTATGTGAGGTGCGCACAACTCCGTATCAACGGTGTGGCACACCCACTAAATGAGCAAAACTTGCGAGCATCTATGACTATTCCCCGTTTTCATTCTTTGTCTTGTGTCCTTTCCATATCCATTTTTTTTTTTTGCTCTTTTAATCTTCAAAAAAAAAATTAACAGCAGACCCCAAAATCGACATTAAGACATCCTAACTTACCCCCCACATCTTTTCTCCTCAACTCACTTATCATTCCCCACACCGCACATTGGATCCCTTGCCATTGTCATCTATCTACGCGTCTTCCGGCAATGCTATTCCACGTTAACTACTCCTTTTTCTTCTCCATCGAGGCAAGAACATCATTGAGAACTTTAGTCATTGATTTCTCCGGCTTCTTTCCCATCCTGTACTGACAAAGTGGGCAACCGTTACCCTTCATACACTCATACTCGTAATCATCATCTTTGAAAAAGTGCTGACAACCTGGACATAGAATAATTCCTACACTCCGGTTCACTAGACGATAGTACTTGTTTTGCACCGGCAGCTTTCCAAATCCGGCCTTTACAATGAACACCTCATCACGACGCATTCTGCAAAGCATATCGGCATTTACGACAAAGGGTTGATAGCCTTTGTTTGTCCGCCCTGGCCGTAAAATGTATTTTAGTTGCGCGCTGAATGGATCGGTGCCCATAGCTCCACCTCGACCCAACGCTGCCAACTGGTGATCCATCAGGGCATCAATGTTGTCTTCCTCTTCCGCGAACGTGATGACATCAGCACCTGTATCTGCCTTCCACCCATTGTACTCGCCATTGTTCCCGTCGGTTTTATTCTCTGTATTCTTTCGCCCCGCTCCCGTCAAAATTATTCGCTCTGCTTCTGTATCACTAAGTTCATTTGACAAGGTAAACTCTACCAGCGGAAGATTCACAAAAGTCACGAACGAACGAACGAAAGGATGGGCACAAGTGGGACAGCGGTCTCCAGCATTAGCAAATTGCTGAACGATCTGTTTGCAACGAAAACAAACATCGAGCAGATCTTCATTATCATTGAAACCCTTGCTGCGTAAAACAAGACTATCCACATCTATTTGCTCCATTACTTTAGTGGGCAGTACAACGTTGTGCAGCCGCTCAAAGGCCATACGCGCAGTGCGCGTCATATCTAATTGACTAGCAATATGCGCCAGCGTGTAGAGTACCTCACCTCTACCAACATTGAGAGGAACAGTGGTGTTACTGGTCATTGCAATTACGAACCTCGAAGCGTTGAACAATGTTACCTCATCGTAGGTGAAAGGCTGGGTCACGTGTAGGTAAACAAAGTGGTAAGCGTAGTAAATTTCTGCGCGGCGGACGCACTCAGCGCTACGCTTCATACGGACGGCCCACTCTGCTTCGGTAAGCTGCTGATCATCCTCTAGCACTCCGTACTCTCCTGCTAAGTGGATGAAATAAAAAGCCGCTTCTTGAAACCTCCGGCATATCACACTGTTGGCTGCAAGAGATTCCATCATGCGCACAGCTTCCCTGGGCCACTTGGCTTTACGGTATGCATCAAGTGCCGCCGTGAAATTCCCATTATCTGCCAGCCAGTTGGCCCATGGTACGTACACCTCACGAATGTATTGCGGATAAAGATCAAGGAGGGCAAAGGCCTTTCGCCACTCTTTCATTTCCATATGAAGACATATAAGTGAGCGATAGTCACCAACCTTCTCATAAGCGTACATCGCGGGCTGCATTAACTTTTGCTTCTTAAAGTAGTTCGCACACTCCGTAATGAGAGCCACCTCAGACTTGGACATCGCACGGCACATCTCCATCAACTTATCTGCGTCACCAGCATTACACAACATTGCAATAGCTCTGGATTTGTCCCCACAAGCTTGAAACAACGCCGCAGCCTCAATATAGTTCTCCGAATCCTCCGCCCACCGCGCCTGCTGCCGAATCAACTCCTTTAAATGAGATTCGTTGCTACAGACGCGCTGCGCATCAGTCCACATTTTTAAGTCACAGAACATATCAATCGCTTTATTTTCATGTCCAGCCTTTAAGAAGTGTCGTGACGCCTCCTGATACTTTCCTTGAAAAGCAAAAATATCACCCATAAGGAGTCCATCATCTTCTTCACCTTTGGAGCCCTTTAGACGCTGCTGCATCTCCAGGCGGTTAAGCAGTTCGACGAGTTTAACCTCACGGATGTTAATAAACGCCTTCCGAGCAACGTCGAGTTGCAGGTGCATCATCGCGTGCATGCCAAGCATTTTCCAATCCCCATCGGGTACGCCAAGACGGGCGATGCGGTGTGCAGATTCAAAATCCCTCTTTTCTATGTACCGATACAGAGACTGGGAATGCGGTACATCAATCTTGTCTACAATAGTACCACAAACATTGAACACACGATTGGCCTTGAATCCAATAACGTACCCCGGCAATCTCTGCTCATGTGGAGGCAGAGCCCCGGTCTTTATGTTCAATGTATTTACCGCAGTTGTGTAGCAAATCATATCGTCATACTCTGAATTCCACGCCACCGCTTGAACACCATTTGCCATGAAGAGAACCTCATTCTTGTTCCGCAAATCAAACGCTTGCAGCAACCCGTTATCATCGACGACCGCCAGTTTCGTCTTGTCGCAACTGAGATCAAGAGCCTTGACTGAATTATTTACCTTCGCCAGCGTGGTCGGGAAGGGATTATCGACAAACATACGAAGCGTCAAACCGTTCTTTAATCCAAGCAGAAGGCATTCCCTCCCTTCAACTCCCCCAATCACTTTGATGCAGCAAACAGAGCTTTCCACTGTCCACTCCTGGCGCATATTACCCTGGAAATCATACATGGTTAGGCGACGATCACAGCATATCACAAGACCATTGAAAGTAACACAAAGGTGATCACAGCTCACCCGTTTACGGATGATTGCAACGTTCTGAAATTTCATCTTCCGCTCATCGTCATAGAACAACTCGAACACTATGAATTTATCACACAGTTGTACAGCTACGCGATCCCTATAAACAGCCAGCTTGATGATGTAGCCATTGCATGGAATACGCAGTCGCTTGTCAAGCGTAAGTTGGTGAACGACGGCGTCAGACATTTTGTCGCGAAATACAAACTGATCATTGAAAATGCTGTGTACCACTGGTATATTTATATCCACCACCTTCAAAACACCGCTGTTTGTCCCGCAACACAGCTGTTGATGCTTTGGGCTGGCCTGTACGGACCATATGCAATCGTCCGCATCGGCTACTTTCACAAGCAAGTTGCCGTCCTTTGTGAAGAGGGAAACCTCGCAGTTGCTCCCCCCAACAAGCAAAAACTTGCCTCCCCCATAAAAGCTGAGCGAGCATGGTTCACAGGAAATTTCCTTCTCTTTGCTTGCCGGCTTACCGTCGCTGGTGTAAAAGGAGAGACGGCGATCACAAGACCCCACGACGAGGACGTCAGCTCCGCTTTCCGAAATAGGAGAGAATACCACCGCCCAAACGGGTGCAGTGCGCTTCACTGTAACCTTCTCACCACCCTGAGAAGGTACGAAAATGATACTGCCGTCAGAGAGACCAATAGCCAATGTTTGTCCATTGCGTGACCACGCGCAACAAAGCCCCTTTGCTGGTAATGAAGATTTCCCAACTTTCATTTGTTCAGCCGACCACGTACCGTAATCGCGACCTGCAACTGAAACAAGTCCTCCCGTTACAGGGTTGTGTGCCAGCGCCTGTACGGACTCTCGGTGCTGATACTTCAATACACCCTCTCCATCGATAGTCCACAGAATAACTGTCTTGTCAGCCCCTCCACTGGCAAAATACTTGCCATCTGAGAAACACGTCACTGTGTAGACCGCGTCTGTATGTCCCTTGAGTGAGAGTCGCACAGCGCCGGTGGTTGCATCGAACACCACCACACGAACACCGCAACCCGCCACGATCGTTTCTCCACTCGGATGATAGGAGAGGGAGTAGACGGGTGGGTTAGGCTCGTCTTCGGCACCTGAGTGCTCAGCCCATTTCACAGTGTTAAGCATAGAAAACAATATATTAAGAGGCGATCAAAACGAAGCAGCACAGAAAAGAAAATCTTACCTTCCCCTTCTACTCTTTCTCCGATTTTTTGTCCTTTGAACTTTGTTGCCACCTCACCACACCCCTTTCCCCTCAATTGTGACTTCACACCCAAATGCAAAAGTTCTATTTCTGTATTGAACTAAGCCTCACGTTATGAATTTGAGCGGATATAAGTCCACAACGATAGTATTGAAACAAGGGTAGACACGAGAAAAACAGGCAAGGAGAAGTAGCTAACTAATAATAACATTGCTTGACACTAACAAAAGTAAAGCAGAGCACACAATTTTCCTCCTTAGTATAGGATTAAAAATATAAAATGAAACATCTTCAAATTTAAGAAAACGGGTGTGAAAAATTATGAATGGAGATGGTAAACGAATAACCCAAACCGTTCCTACTCAACCGCAGCAACGGGCGCGGCATCCTCGCCTTGGGCAGCAGCACCGGCGCGGTACTGGTCGCGCTCACTATGGAAACCACGGCCACGGCCTTCACCGCGTCCACGTCCGAAGCCACGGCCCTCGCCACGGCCACGTCCGAACCCGCGCCCACGGCCACGGCCATCACCGCGCCCACGCCCGCGTCCGCCTTCGCGTTCAAAGGTCTTGTGATCCACCTTGTGAGTGTTCGGCACAGCATCTGCTCCCAGATAGAGGTATTTCCGCATGTAGTTGATGCCTTCATCATTTAGAGTCCAGTAGAAGTGGCGCCAGGCGAATTGCTCCTTAATGAGGCCACGGCTCTTCAGGGAACGCATCAGTTGCATTACCTGTAGAGTGGGAAGCTTGAACGTCTTGCCACCAAGAGTTCCCTTCCACGTGCCGAGGGGGTCCTTCTTGCAGGAAACAACGCCCTCCGTGAAGAAGAAGCGGTATACATCATCGCGCGAGCTCTTTGGGACGTATGTGGTCATGTTACTGATGCGCTGTCCGGTGGTCAGGCATAAATGAAGAAGACCAACAGGAAGGGGAAGTGAAGTCGTAACAGTAATTTGTACGAAAAAGGAACAAAGACAATAATTTTTAAAACAGCAAACCAGAAGTATTGTATACATTAACGTTGTACACCTATTCTTTGTTATAAAGTTAAGAATATATTTGCCCTCAAAGGGAAGAGGAAATATACACTATTTAAATACTCGCATACCTGCATTAGTTATACCTCTCCTTCAATCCGTGTTGATAGCTTGTACCTCCATTGTAATCGTAGCTCTATGCAACTCAACCCGGGTTCATTCAACCTCTAAAACAACTTGCGCTATTCCACAAACTACAGAGTTGTACGAATCTCTGCATATTTACATGCAGCGCGTGTTGTTGACGGGAAATGGCCGTAAGGATCGGAAACAACAGGTGGGGACACATTAATAGATTTGTCACTTGACTACATTGAGGAGTTGTGTAGGACAAGAGCATTAGAAAACGAAGAAATGAAATATTCTGTCGTAGTCTCATTTTATTCATACATCCACTCGAGCACGTTACACACCACAGCATCACATATATGATACCAATGAGAAGGTAGATCACACACAAACACACACACGGAATAATTACTTCACCAGCACACATATTGCATAACAAAAGCATATGCCCTTCACCATCACTCTGTCCGATCATGGTAACGCAAGACACGCGACTCATATGTTCACAAGAGGAAATTGCAGCGAGTCAATCCCCCCACAGAAAGTAGTAGCGAATTCCCCTCCCACACGTACAAAAAAAACAATAACCTCACCATAGGTCGCAATGAGGTAGTCGAATTGCCACCCAAATCATCGAACTGTTGCTGTTTCTGTCATTTTCCCCCCTTGCTGAATATAAGGACGCTATATGTAACGTATATTATCCGAAGGAACAAAAAGATGGAGGAAGAGAGGAAATGAAATATGGTGAACGGGGAAAATACAAGTACGAGTCTTGAAGTGCGAGGTTCAGAAATAAAAGAAAGTTAGTACGAGATGTATATGGGTGTAGAGAAATACATACTCATGGCGTATCGAACGTGTACATCCACCCACTGGAAAGTCCCGAGTCATCAAAGAAAAACGGTCTCTTCCCCCCCCTTATTTCTCTATAGAATACTGTGTACATAAAGTGGGTTTGAAAAGTTAACGAAGGAGAAAAAAAGATAAAAAAGGGGAGGTGGGTAAGAAAAATAAGTAGACGGAACTGTCCTGCATCTAAATGTTCAAGTCAACCAACAACAAAAAAGACAACTAAACACATAAACAGGTTTACACAGACACACAACAAAAACAGGAAATAATGACCTCCTCTCAGGTACATGGCGTTTCGACGAATGTTTTTACGTATTCAACGCGCAAACCATAGCAACGCCGCGCTTCACCCAGTGTTTGGGACAAACGGACGTAGGTATCTCGACAGTGAGAACATAGTTTGTGGAGTGCCCAGTGGTGCTTAGCGTACCTGCACGACGCAGGGTTTTGTAAAGTGGGCAAATGTAAACACTATCAGTTGGCTTCTCTCTGTTTATGATGGGTTGTAACCACAATAAAGGAGCCTGTTCGAACAGCACCTTCGGCATCGACTCCACAAGTTTGAGGCTGCTGCGGTCAATCCTTGCACCTTCAATAAAAACACCGTGGACATAGCAACCAGTTTTTGGATGGCTAGTGATTTTCTCAGGGTCATCTTTCATCCACTCGAAGCCGTAACTGACCGTATCAATGGATATTTGCATCTTACGCGCAAAATTCTGTAAAATGCCTGTAAGGAATGCTTGAGGAAAGTAAAATCCTGAAATCCAGTAAACAGACGGATGACCCTCTTCGTACCATGATGAAATCATCTCCAAACGCATAACCAAGTCATCCACCCAAGCTCCAAGTGGTTTGAGACTCGGATAAGCACGTTCAGCCCATTGTGCAGGCACTTGATTATTGTAGAGACAGCGGTATGCCTCCTCCAGTTCCCGGCTCATCAGCACCTCACCTTTAATAGCAAGGGGAAGGGCTTCCAGCGTTTCGCGCACAACAGCGGTGAGACGATTGAATCGAATGGCCTCCTGCACCAACACAGTGTTCATAGAATCTTCATACATTGTTGGATACTTCTTCTGAAAATCGGGAATATTAAATGGCTCACTTACGCGCTTTCTAATAAGTTTAGCTAACTCCACAACCACCTCATCCGGAGACTGACCTGAGGCACTCTTCGGCGCAGCCTCGCCCTGCAGAGAGAGAATTGCCTCTAATGTCTCAAATGTTTCATTACGTGCGCACGTGATGTCTGCATTTTCGTGCAAGCCAAATATTTCAGGGTTTGTATTCATCGGCCAGGTCTCAATGTAATCTAGATAGCTCTTCTGTGATCCAACAGGTATAGAATTGTAGGTGCCCGACGGAGAAAATTTGTAGCCATCCTTCATCACATCAGGATGTACAAACACCTCCAACAATGTATTCAGTGTTCGACGATCCCAATCGTCCGTAACACGGCCGCCATAGTGAATGTTTCCACTCAATTCCTTGATGACCTTGTAGGGAATTTCTTCGTACTTGTCAAGGAACATTCGAATCTGCGCCACACAACAACCCAAATCTCCGGAAGTGTACTCGTACGGAATATTCCACCCTAGCGGACCAAACTTCCTACGCTCCTGGATAAGGGCGTGGAAGAACGACATGGCGAAGAAAAGCTTTTTAAACTCTGTTGACTTCTTGCAAGTGTCCAGGTAATCCGGACGGTAACTCAACACAGAACGTGTGACATTAGCTCGCATTCCCTTAGGTGGTTCATTGGTTATCTTCACACCGTTCTGCAGAACCGTTGCAGGGAAGTGAGGACTAGGCATAGAGGTAAGCCACAGTCGGAAAGAGGAATGAATACCGTACTTCATTCCCTCTACTAACCGTTCAAGTGTTGGCATCCATGATGTTGCCAGGTGGCAGTTCTGCAAGAGTACCCATGTACCATTCTCCATGCCCTCTTGCAGCATCCGCTCGGCTCTCGGACCTTGGCCTTGACCTAGTGAAATATCCGACAATTTTTTACCCATGTTGTTTTGCTCCGCAAACTTCTTCCAGTCCTCGAATGGATCCGCTCCCTGAGAGAGTATGAAAATAAGCGGCGCTGTTGGACTGGATTCCTTGAAGGAGGTAAATAAATCAAACGGCGGTGGGCGGATGAAGCGTTCTCCTAGCTCACTGCTGACGAAATCTTGCACAGCTTCCATTAACTTATCGGGTCGAAGACATCTGAGGAACATCATCCTCTGCAACGGAGTAACTTCCTTCTCATACGGTGGTAGCAGCGCCTCCTTGTGCGCTGAGGGAGACATGAAAATTCCCCTGTAGAAATCGACATTTCTGGAAATGTGAGCTTCGAAACCGTTGAACACAGGGAACTTCTTCGACAGATAACAGAGATCTAACCACGTAGACTCCGTGAGCCAGGAGGGTGATGGGTTAGGCATCGTTTTGAATGTTACCGAAGGGCCTTGAAGGAGGAAGCGGAATTCAGACTCGTCGATGGCGTCCTTCTGCTGCAGAATCCGTATACACAAGTAGAACGAAAACATGATTTTGTGTTTCTCAAAAAGTGAGCGACTGATATTTTGGTAGAAGCTGTACGTAAAGTAGTCCTGAAGATTCTGAAGCCGCGTCTCCAGGTTGTCGGAAGCTTCCGACGATTCAATGCCATTAATAAACAACCGAACAAACCACTGCAAAGAATATTGATACATAGGGTCTACATTGGAAAGCGTCGCGCAGCAGAAGTATAAGCATGAGGAGTGACGCGACACCGGGCGGTAGAGTTCACGACTGGCGTTAATCTCTATTTCAGCCTGCTCTGCTTCCGCCACTTTGTCATTGATCTCCTTGGTTGTGGTTTTCGACTGTTTCAAGTATTCAATGAGGCTCTCATCATCTAGAATATCACCCTTGACCTCTTCCATCTTCCGCAAAATCGTCGTTTGGATGTTTGCAACCTCCGCCCGCATCGCTGCATTTGTCTTGATAAGATCGCTCCTACGCATCTCTAGTTCCTTTCGTTCTTGCCCAACCACAACACCAAGCAGCTGGTCTTCAAGTCCCTGAGGAGTAATGAAAAAGTTAAGCAGCGTCACCTGCACCATTACCTCGGGGATATAGTGCGGGTTCGGTAACTTTGTGGTCATAAAGAACTTAAAATCTGGATTCCACGGGATCGGATGCTCGGAAAGACGGATCATCTCTTGTCCACCCTCTATAAACGTCTGCTTGGCTAGTAGCGGCGCAAGGGTGGCATCAATATTTTCCCCTACATTCTCCAATAGTACGGGCCGTCCCGATCGAACGGCGTACTCAATGCGCTTCACTAAATCCTTTTGGGTTGGTTTCAGGATCTCTAGTCCATCGGGATATGTCTGTCTGATCCACTTATTTGCTTGAGTTTGTGGGTCAATCATGAGTGGCCACCGGCGTGCGTTGCTCATGATGAGGGCGTTTTCGACTGACAGCATATCCGTAGGCAGGCCATTTACATTCCAACCCTGTGTCACAATGGGGTCCTGCATGGTGTAAAAGACGGAAAGTTGAGGGTGGTGGACGAGCTTATGTCTATCCAGCTCAGCTGTCCATTGCGTTAGTAGTTCACTGCGATACGTCGCTGTGAACGGTCCAACGTATGCAATCTGCCCCGCAGCAGCTAGCATGTCGCCCACTAAATACTTAAAATTCTCGTCAATCTCCCGCACGGTATTTGTCCAGTTCTTTTTCTCCCCTCCCAAACCGTCAATAAGCATATCCGCCCTCGCAAGTTTCAACTCGGTCATACGAACCACCTGCTCTAGTTCCTGCATCTCGTTTTCAGCACGGGTCTTATCGTCTTGCAACCGCTCCAACTTCATTGCGACCGCTTCCAGCCGCACTTGAGCAATGCGGAGCTTTTCTTGGAACACTCGGTTATCTTCCTGCGCAACGGCTAGCCGTTGCCGCAGTGGTTCCACCTTCTTGTTAACATAATGAAACTTGACCATAGCGTGCGTCCACTGGCACATAGCAGCACAAGCCTGGCTGGCACCCGCAATCTTTTTTGGCGTAAAGTCTTCCGAAGAAACTAAGGGCATTACAGCTTGGATAAGGCGTTCATTGATGTGCTCCCTGTCGTAGTTAATGAGCCGCTGCAATAATGCATTGGGGTTGTTCAAGAGTTGTTCCTTTGCTGTTGCCCAGTAATCGGGCTTCTTCTCTTCCATGGGACCACCAGCACGCATAACAGGTTTGATCTGGAAAAGAATAGCAATACCCTGCATCGTCATGACGACACCGGGTGTTGGCGCCTTATAACCAGCCACCTCAGTAATTTGTGAAGACTTCAAGTTCGCCAAACTGTCTAAAGCCCGATCCAACTCTGGCAGCGCCTCACTAAGCTGTTCCTGAGCCTCGGCCTCAATGGAAGCACATTCCCTTTGCTTCGCAGCGACGGCAGCTTCTTCCTTCTCGGCCTCCTGCTTCGTTTCCTCGGCGGATTCTGTTTGAACGATTATCTCCTCCATCAGTTTCTTGATAGATTCGCTCTTCTGCAAGAGAATGGGCTGGTTTTCGGCCAGAGACTGCTGCAAACCAGCTACTGCGTCTTCAGTTTCACGAAGTTTTTCCATACCATTCTGCAGTCGTTGCTTGGTAATGTTCCCCTTGGCCGTTTGAGACTCGAGAATAAGTTTAAAAGTTTGCAATAGCTCAAGGAATGACGTTGGTGTAACGTACGCATGACGCCGTGTCTCCTCGAGGAAGCGCTCCGACATTTTCTCCACAGATTCGTGTATCATTACACAAAGTTCAGTACAGCTTTCCACTTCCTTGGGGGTGAGTAATTTCATGTTGCTGAGGTAATTATGAGCAACACTGTGCAGTGCCTGAGCGGGCCACGCTGTAAACCAGTCAATTGTACAGCAGTTCACTAGTGCTGGAAACATCCGGAGACGTCCTCGGAAAGTTTCTCCCAGAGGCGACATACAAAGGGAAACGTGAAGATTAAACTTGCAAAACTTGACAAATCGAGCGTACATACCCACCTTGTCGAGAGAAATATTCTCAGCAATGCAAACAGGCTTCATGGCTGTAAACACCTCGTCCAAATCAGGACCCTCAAAAAGGTTCGGCACCTCGCCTGAGTTTAGCAGGTTGTTAACGTCCTCCAGCATCGCTTCATGTACAATCTGTGTGTCGGTGAAAAGAAAGAGAACCTGTTTGTTCTGAAAAGCCACACGCCGAAGTGCCTTCTTAATGTCTTCACGCCAAGCATTTGTCGAATATCCCTTCGTAATCTCAACTTGAAAGGTTTCGAAGTCATTAATAAACGCCGCAATGCGCGACAGGGACTGCCTCCCTGAACCACCAACGCCTAACAACAGAACGTGGCCATTAGGCTTTCGGGTGGCGCGGGCTATGCGACAGATATGCTCAACGGCATACGAAAACATCACAATGTGCAGTTTGTGGAAGGCAACAAAGTTGTACTCATCTAACTTCTTCTTCAGAACTGCGACAAGCTCCTCCGGGGAGGTCACCTCTTGGTACCGATTAGCGACGTCCTTCTTCCCAATGAAATCCGCAAAAAGCAATCCGTCAGTGCCCCTTTCTGGGGGCACCACTTCACTGAAACGCATATGAAATCTCTCTTCGACCTGCTTCCGTAGCTGTTGGTCAAACCATTGTCTGTCTGCGTCAGTGATGAGACGATCCTTAAATGTCCGCATCTCTTCGTGAATCCAAAGGCGGAGAAGACCAACCGCGCAGTTTGTTGTTTCGGGCGTAGCCATTATTAAACCACTGATCACCTTAGCAAGGTCACGCAGGTTAAACAAGTAATGGGACCGCGACGGAGTTGGGCGTAGCGATTTGGTTACCGTATTAAACACAGCAATGGATGCCTTCAACACCTGTGGCAGCAGTTGACAAACCTCCTCACTAAAAGGTTTGAAGTATGCATCCAGAATGGAACCAAAGATACGGTCCATACTTCCCTCATTAACCTCTGGAAACGCAATGAGATTAAAATGTCGCAAGAATCTTTGGCTGATGTGTGTTCTACCACCGCCTGGTGGACCCATAGCACCAGAAAAGACAATATCAACAATATTAAAGAACTCACGCGTCTTGCGATCATACCATCCCTTGTAATCCATGTACTGCCGCAAAATCTCAATAGGTGGTTGAGCGCCGTACTGCTCCTTCACCGGCATGTTCATATCGTCAATAAGAATGACAAATTTCTTGTTGACTGGGGCGCCCCAAATTTGCGGGGTTGCACGACGTCGGACTTCAAACTTGGAGAAGATAAGGTCTTGCGTTTGGTTGGCACTTGTGCGAGCAGAAAACGTGAAGAAGATTGGTGTGAACTCCTTTGGCATCTCGTGCATCAAAAGCTGCTGGAGTACCACTGTTTTCCCCGTACCCGTAGGACCGCAGCACAGCGTGTGGAACGACTTCTGCAGCAGCAAACGGTTGAGAAATTTGTAACACACCACATCAGCTGTGGGCACAATGATTTCCGCAAAGGTGTTCGCTGTTACCTTGGCCATGAAGGGTGGGAGTCGCTCGGTCCAGGGGATCCAACGCCCCTGCTCCACGCAGAACTCGTAATCTTGAATACATCCAATGGGTGGGAGTGAAATGAGCACGCCCAAATTTGCCAACGATGTGCGCAGAAAACAGTCAAAGGGCTTACGACTCTCTCGGTCCCCTGTTGCACCGAAGGACCACACAACTGAAAAGACAAAAAGGTGCATGTACACTGCTTTCAATTTTGTCAGCTGTTCCTCCGGTACCTCTGCGATTCGCGTGGGTGTAAAGGGTTCCAAAAGCACCTCATATATGTTAAAGCATGAAATCAAAAGATTGGGCCACACGGAAGGGCAGTATTCCACCACCTGCTGCTGCACAAATTCAATAAGAAGGGGAAAGAGTTCAGAGCATAGTTTCTCCAACTCATCCTTGTACGGCTCCATGCTCGAGGGAAGGCGGTAATCCTTCCATGTCTTGATGAAGGCATCTACACCAATACACCCCAAAGGTTCCATGTAAATCATACCGGCGCGAGACACAGTAGCGGGAGACGCAACAGCCAGATCCTCCACTTCAAACCAGCAACTCATGTACGGTGTCATGGCAATAATCTCACCAGATATCAGACAAAGTTTCTTGTTGTCGTCTAGCACGGTATTCATTGATTCAATCCACAGGGCATCCACTGGCCCATCAAAATAAATCCACTGCTTGGTGTCCGTTGTGTCCCGAGCGGCTATCCGAAAAAGTTCACCGATGAGCCCGTCGCGCCATTCACCAGTGGCATCGTCAAAGCCACCATAGAGTTGGGCCATCGTAATAGACTTCGGATTCAGAGCATGTATGCAAACCTGGGCGTACCGTTCCTCATTTAGTTCCACTCGAAGCTTTGTCATTGCGGCCTGCAGAACGCGAGAAGCAGATGTCTTCCCACCCATTGTTGGTCCAACCAGCATTTGGCCGTGCCGAAGTATGTTCATCTCATAGAGTTGTATGCACTTCTTGAGGAACATGTCCGTAGGTTCAACGCGGAAGGTTACAGCTTTCTCTTTTAGAGTCGAGAGCAAAGAACCATAATCGCGCGTCGGAAGCTCGACACCGGGAAACAAATCGGAGATAATGCCAGAGAACAAAAGGAGATCCTCGTCCAAAAATTTAGGTGCATTGGAATCGTGCAGCGCCCGGAGTAGCAGGACATCTTCCTCTTCATCGGGGCACTCGCGCTTCATTAGCCCAGCAGCCGAAATGACAGTGTTCACAGCACGCATACCAAAATCGTAGTGATCTTGAGATGAAAGCTGCTCAGAACTCAACCGGAATGTCGCAACCATTTTCTGGGCCAATGTACGAGAGTTGGAGTATCCAAAGGAGAATAGACGAATTTCGGCGATCATAGCATAGTCCGGTACCATACACGCAACGGGGCGGAACAGAACTTTCAGGTTATCTGGAAGCTCCGTACGTCCAGCGTAACCTGGATTCATCGTGATGAACACAGAATACGAGGGATCAACAATAATTTCTGTCCCCTCGAAGGGAATTCGAAACTGCTTCGACCGAGAGGCTTCTTGAAGCGTTGAAACCTGCTGCGCCACAACGGAGAGCACTTCTACGTCAATACGGTTAAATTCATCGAAACACGCCCATGCACCCGCTTGTGCCAAACCCTTAAAAAATTTACCCATCGATGCGTACGTCATACCTTCCTGACAGTTAAACACGACGCACTGCTTTGCGACCGCTTTGGCAAGATCTTTCACAGTTTCTGTTTTACCTGTTCCAGCTGGACCTGCAGGTGCACCACCAAGGAACATATGCATGGCCCCAGTGAGCGTCAGGTAGATACGGTCAGTAAGTGGCGTCACGACAAGACGGGTGCTGTTGCCAAGGTACTCACCACCATATTGAAACTGCGCCTCAACTTGACGCAAATAGCAGTCATTGTTTTCCCAGTACGAGCGAAGTTGAGAAATCCATTCAAATGCGTAAATGCTATCAACTTTATCTTCGGTTAACTTCTCCACAATATCCTTTGCATGAACTTCAATAGTGATGAGACCACTAATGTTCACACGTTGCAACGTAGAGAGAGGTTGCCGTACCGTTTCCACAAGACTCATTAGATTTTCCCTTGCCTTCGGCATATAGGGTTCCAAAGACCCATGCTCCTTGATACTGCTCTCACAGCTCGCTGTCCACATGATTTGACTTACAGCGATAGCAACTTGGCCAGGAGCATTGAGAATAAGATTCTGACGACCCTTTTCGGCACAGTCCTTCACGCCCTTTGACAGTTGAGAGCGAATCGAAATCCGCATCATGTGTTCGATCTCACTGAGCCAATTCTCAATGTTTCTACGGGGAAGAATACCCTGGTCGAAAGGCACGTACTCGCGCATCTGCGAGTACATACCGAACATTTCGTTTCCGGGGTCACGCATATCAATCTCCATGATGTTCTCAAACAATTTGCGGAAATGAGGCTGTATCTTCCTTGGATCACGAGCCTCGGAAAGGATCGTAAGCAGTTCATCATCCGAAAGAAAGTAGAACCGAGCGAATGCACTCCTCTTGCTTGCAAGGTACTGGTTTAACCCGCGCTGAATTAGCTCCAGTTCATCATTATTATCCTTGAATTTACTCAAACTGTCAGGTATTGCGCAGAAATCTAACACTAGTTTTTTCTCATGGGCCTCATTGGTGAGGTAATGCCAGTTCCCGTTAACCTTCTTGAAGCGCTCCGTCTCCCTAGGCAGTTGGCGTGTGATGTCCTCCGACTGGAAAATTGGTTCTAGGTACAGCCACGCCTTTTGACAGATAAGCCACTCATCCATTACGCACTGCACCCGCTTAAGGGACGCTTCCCAGGCTGCAATGTCCGCTTCGAACATTTTCTTAAAAGGTGAGAAGCCAAGGGATTGGGTGATAAGCATTTGGTCGTCCAACACCTCTTGTATCGTGTCCACCGCATCCTTCGTAACGAGATAACACCCTGTGCTCTTGTACGGCTGGACGTCGAAAGATATCTTTTCCCACTCCTCCTTCATCTTCCTCAGTGAAGTCTCTATCTGGTACTCGCGGGACGCCACCTCCGATATACGGAGCAAAATTTCTTCATACTCAACTGTCATCAAAGGTTTTACATCACTAATCGTCATGATTGTCTTTCCTGGGCGGATATCGCGGCCAATCTCTTTGGAGATTTGGTCCCAATGTCTATCCTTCATGCCCTCGGTGCGGAGAAACTTAACGAAAGGCAATATGGGTTGGAATTCCTCTATCTTCGCCTTCGTCTTCTTCGCGATTTCAGTTAGTAGTTCGGTGAGTTTTGGATCCACGCAGCATCTTGATATTGTGTGATAATTGTTCATTACTCGCTTCTCCATGGCCTCTGCATCGATCTCAGGAAATGGTCGAGCCTGCCACTCACGCAAGGCAACGTTCCAATCGTGCACAGTGAGCCACAACGAGGCATACGGTTCGAAGTCGGACTGGAGATCCCGTACCATCGTGTAATCTGTCTTCTCCAGAAGTAAGAGGTTCTCGTGCGTGTTGAATTCGTTTGCTGTCTCCAAAAGTTGTCTGATGTTTTCCAATATGTTGTTGACATCCCCTACAATCTCATTCATTTTGTTCACATTGGAGCGACGGTTGAATGAGGCCACCGTATGTTGCAACTGCACCACCTTCTCACTAAACGCCTCTTGTGACTTCCGCAAGTTGAGGGTAAGACTACGCTTCGTCTGCTCGAGATCGACTTGTCTCTGAATGATGTCATCATCGAGACGTGCTGGCCATGATATCGCTGTCCACTTCTTGTTGAAGTCTTCTTCACTAAACGGGACATGGAATGTATCTAGGATGGCATAAACCTGCTGAATTTCACTAATCACAGCCTGAAGGTCAAAAACCTTCTCCGGAATTGCCTTGATGAAGTCCTGGCGGTCTACGACCTCCTCAGGTGTCCGAGTCGGTTTAACAAGGGTGTCGCGAAGCTCCTGGAAGGAATTAATCACAAACGTAGCCTTGGTGTTTGCACGATTAAGCATCACATCCAAAATAGAGTTGACAACTTGATTACACTTCCATGTGAGCCGCTTTTTCAAATCTGTGCAGTCAACCTGAAAAAGACCGAGGTCCTTCTGACGGGGTATCATCTCGGACACATCCTTTTGCTTTTGGTTATATCGCAGAATCTCTTCCTCCACACCTTTCGTCGTGGGGAACTTTTGCTTGAAATCCTCTATGTATTGCTTTACATCAAGTGCAATCAGTTCTTGAACGTCACCGAAGGTCGCGATGTATTCATCCAAAGGTTTTCCAGCCCGTTCAACAGCTTCCGTCAGCCTGCGCAAGCACGACGTGCACGCTGGATCATCGTCGTGCAGGGAAGAAAGAAACGCCGTGTGGCTGTCAAAGAGGAAGGTAAACAGGCGCCGCTCCACCGAACGAGCACCGGTATGTAACGCTAGACATCGGTAGACAACTTCCGTAAGCATCGATAAGAAGTCAGAAATTGATGAGCTCCACACCAAATTCCGTTCTTCGCCATCTACGAGAGAAACCTTGAAGAGTGGCACAATCCTTGCGCGTTTCAAGTCTGGATGAGGTACAACCTCAACATCAAACATGCTGTGCACCTTCACAGTGTACTTCGCACACTCCTCTACAAAGGACGCAAACTCTGAAAGTGCGTTCGTCAGCACCCAGCGCAAGGTATCTTCCATTTGTAGTGTGATGGTGTTCATGAGGCCACGCACTTTGCATGTCTCGTAGTCACACTCGCGTACCTTCAGTGTTACATCCTCATTCTCATCGCAGTCAGAGCATATGCGTTTGATAAATTCAGTAATGCCGGGAATCCACTTTTCGCGCACAAACTGAGCATTTTCCCGCACAGACGTAACCTGTACATCCTCGAACGCATTCAAAGTAAGTGTAACCTGTTCATCTGGGACCTTGCTCGTTCGGAATACTCTCCTAGCCATCAAGACTTCATTACCCTCGCGCACACGCTGCAAAATGGCAATAGCGATTTCACTTCGGGCAGTAATTGAGTTGGATAGAAAAGAACTCACGATACTTCGGAAGCAATTGTGACGAAGCTCGTGCACGCCGCATTTCTGCACTTGGACATGTGGCCTATCAACTGGAAGTTCCGCACCTCCCAGAAGCTCTTGGAGCGCGCCGTTTTTCACTGTATGGTTCAATAGCTCGCGGTTCATTACATGGGAGTAGTCCGATCGTACATCGTTTAGAACCTTGGTCACCTGCAGCAAATCTTGTTTTTGGAGGAGTTTCGGCGTATTCAAACACAACTGATGCACACGTTCTAGTGCGTACGGGTCCACCGTCTGAAATTCATCTGTTGGAATGGCATCGACAAATGTTTGCTGCCTAAGGACACTTTTCAGCAGATTTCGCATGCGGTACGCCCCCGCAAACCGTTCCGCAAAGTTTTCCGGGTTCTCTGCATTAAAACACACATACAAGCGGTGAAGCCGCACAACGGTCCCTTTTGTTTGTTTGGGGTCACCCGTGGCGGCACCCGCGTCACACAGGCGCACAGTCAACACGTTGGTCTCTTCGTCCCATCCCGTCACCCACCCCCGAACCCACGAACATACATTGGCGTCAGGTAAAGCTAAACATACGACACCGCCCGTCTCATCCCTCTTGCTCATCCAATCACTCGGTGAAAGTTCCTCGTAACTTACGTTGTCAAAAACGTGAAGAGGAAGAAGTGACTGGTTGGCTTCGGATTCTTCCCAAGAAAACCTACCGTCGGCAACGACGTTTTTTTCCTTGAGCAATTCCAGGAGAGAATATTTGTCGTACCTCCGACGCCAGCGTCTCATCACTTCCATCCGTGGCAAATCACCCTTAATGGTTTCGTGAGGAACCATGACCTTTGGTTCTTCAGCCCGGGGGACCTCCTCCTCGGTCGTGTATCTTCCCTCCACTGACTGGGACCATGGAAGATGACTAAGCCCAACAGTTGGTTGCTGCTCATCCACTAACCACTCCGGGAGTGTCTCTTGGGGTCTTCCCTCGATTTCTAGTTGAGGAGAAACATCATCCACCCTAACCACTGCGGTCTCAGAGGAGGCACCTACCTGTGAAGCCTGCAACTCAGACCGACCTGGAGATAACGGTGCGTTTTGCCCTTGGCGAGCCAAATGTGCACGACGAAGAGCAATAAGCTCTTTGTAGGAAATAGACATTCTCGGGGAATACAATTCCTCACAACGTAATACTACAGAAACACAACGTTGACACACTTCACCGCGCGAACAATAAGAATAGTGCGCAGCGATTATGTCAAACCGAGGGGTGATAGAAAATGAAAGAGATTTTTAAAGTGATAAAACCAACGGTAGACAATGTGATACATGGGGTCTTCCACCAGATACTGACGAGGTGGTTCCTACAACAAATTAAACCAAGTCATGAAAACAGAAAAAAGAGACAACAACCACGAATAAAAGCATGACAAACAATACTTCCTATGGTGGAGTTCCTACGCCTACTTGGTGCGGGACACACCGACAGTCTTACCACGGCGGCCAGACGTGCAAGTATGCTGACCACGAACGCGCAGACCATAGGCGTGACGAACACCACGGTGCGCACGGATCTTCCTCAGCCGTTCCAGGTCCTCACGCAAGCGTGTATCCACCATCGAGCTAGTCAGGTGCTCCGTCTTTCCAGTTTTAGGGTCGCGCTGACGATTCAGGAACCACTCGGGGATTTTGAACTTCGCGGGATCGGCGATCACCTCAGAGATTTTCTCAAGCTCCTCAGGTGACAGCGTACCAGCACGGCGCTCAACATCAACACCAGCCTTTTTGCAGACCATGTATGCGAAACGGATACCAATACCTTTCACCATCCGTAGTGCAAAGGGGACCTTGCGTTTGCCCTCAACGTTCGTGTTGAGGAGACGCACAATGTGCTGGAAGCTTTCGCTCTGGAGGGTTAAAGACATTACGTCTAGGTGCCTTTATTATGAGTACAAGAAGTATTGGATGTGAAACAGAAAGTGATGAACAGCGAAACTGAGATCAGCGGGGAAGGGTTAGTGGATACGACACCCTCCACTTAAAAAGTGAGGCGTCCTATAAAAAAAAAAAGAAGCCAAGTCAAACGAAAACAAAGAGAAACCACTTAAATAATAAAACACGACAGTGGTATACCACCGCTCACACCAACAAGCGGCCCCCCGTGGACCATCACCGCAGCCATCGGAATACGACAAGAAGTCTTGCTAAATGGTTTCCCACTATCCTCCTTTCTCACACTTCGGAACAACAAAAAAAGAACAACGAGCAGCCCAGCAAGTCCACGACATGATAGGGAAAAGTAACAAGGAATGTTACCTGAACAGGGCGCCGCTTGCCCCACCGGTCACAACTCCCTCTTCAGAGCACTCCGCTCGCAATAAAGCCATATAGATGCTTTCAATATCTACAATTCAACCACTGATCATCCACAGGGAGGAGAAAGTGGCATCTTTCAGGAAGAGCGGTGGTTCCACAAGTTTTCCTTCACAGAGGTGAAATTTTCACGAGCAACGAACCGCCATAACCACCTATGCGTGACAAAACGTGCGGAGCGCCAAACAATTCAGTTTAGGGGATCCAGTAACTAAATTGACAGTTAAGCAACTCCCCTGCACGCGCAACTCTGGCGAGTCCATAAATTTAATGCTCGGTGCAGGGCAAACACAGCTCGTTAACAAATGCCGTCACTCCACACAGAGGAAAAACCGAAGCCAAAAGCGCACCGGTGAAAGTATTTCGCAGAAAGAAGCCAAAGCGCAGGTATAAGCAAACCTCCAATGACGATTCAGCCGGCCGCTTGTGCTAGCGACGGAAAACACATGCTAGTAGCGAGTGCCGCTCTACGCTCAGTAGTCCCTTCAAAAGTCAACAGCAACCTTCCGGTTTGTCTAACAGGCCGTACACCTACTGGATCTACTTCCAATGGGGAATTCGGAAGGAGACGTTGAGCCATGGCGGTAGTTAATGCCCTCCAATTGGTCTCTTTGGTGTAAACCTTCCGCTGCATGAGTCGAAGCTCCAAGGCTTGGCGTACCACCGCTTCTTCAGTGTCACACCGCCATCTTGGATATTTTTCCAGTGCCAACTCGTGCCATGGGGCGCGGATCTGCCCATGTGGCGGTTTCCTCCTCCCACTTTCCCGCGAATTCATATTTCCCTCTTTCATCCCCCACGAAGAATCTGTACAAGGGATTAATGCAGACACAACTTCCTCCTCTTCGAGTACCGTTAAAATCTCACGCTGATAATCCTTAATGGTTCGCACAATACGAAGGGGTGGGTTGTAATGCGAATGCAAAACGGCTGGCATAGCTACTGGTGAGGTAAACAACATCCGCGGCGTCCCTCTTTCCTGCACACTTTTCGCTGCAGCCAAACTCGAAGATTGAAGCGGTGGCTGCTTTCCTCCCGCTGATTTATTGGCAGATGATGTCGAGTAAGGAAACGTCAAAAGCAGCGGCAAGACAGCGTAGCGGGAACGGTCACAATCCACCTCCTTTACGATTGTAGCACCACTAGCACTAGTAGAAAAACTACCATTTTGACGTGCGCCCTGTAGAAGGTACTTGGCAAGATATTCCTTAGAGTTCTCGAGGGTGCTCTCAACACGCCACATAATAACCATATGCGTAAGCTCATTCAATAAGTGATCAACTAACGCGCGCACATAACGGTGCTCAGCAGTAGGAAATGCGGGGTACTGGCACGACCCACAGGACAACTCGCTTGCCCAAAGAAATGTCTGCAGTTCACCAAACAAAGCCTCCACAACGTCTGACTTCGTCTTGTTGTTTGGAAGCCTCACGCCGATGATGTTGTTGAGGCCAAGATAGTCGTATATTTCCAATAATCCCTCATTACTGTCAAGCAGTTGTTGAATAGAAGCCAATTTATATGTCACACCGCCCTCATCCGCAGGGAAGAGCCGAACTAAGCGGTCAGGGACCACAACTTTTACAATGTTATCTCCAATCATCTCACTTCTCTCGAAACGGGCAGATCGTACAAACGCGTTATCTCCCGCGCCAGCTACCTTTGCCGGAGTCAAACTGTAGCGGATAATACCTCTATCACGCAAATACTGCAGCAGGAAACGCATACGCCACAATCGCTTTTTCGTCGTAGATGCGCTGAGTGATGGTATGCGCTTGTAGTCGAGTGCCGGTTCCCGCTTTGTATCATTTAATCGAGACCACCAGGTGCCCACAAGTGCCTTAATGCTTTCATCTAAATCTGTTATTTTTCCACCTAAACCACCACTCTTTCCATTCGCCGCACGTTTTTCCCCCTTTTGTAGTATTTCCATTGCACGCTCCAGTATACCCACTCGCGCCACATGCCCCACGTAGCCGCAGTGAGCAGAGAAGGAAGTTTCTAGACGGTCATCACAGAGTGTGCAGCGCCTTTGTCCCGCATTGTAGAATGGCGCTGTTGCTTTCCCTGAGGAAAACTTATTGCCGTGCTGTTCAGGAGGGGAGTGGCCCCAAGTGAAGACATCCACGTGGTCGCAGACAATCCCCGTGATTTGCTTTGTCGCTGACAGGTTTCGCGTATGCTGAATGAGCGAGTTCCGCATAAATTGGCGAATTTCACAAAGCTCAACAGTTCAACGTGCTGTACAAATCTACAGGGCGCAAACGATCGCTTTCCTTCCTACTCTTCCCTACACCACAATCCACACACGCACACAACAGCAATCAGGGTTACCCTTCAGTAACGAAGGGCGCAGTCGTCAGACTCAACTAAACACAGGCACACTAATGAAAGTCATGCACTTCAAAAAAAAAAAATGAAGCAAGAAACTACGCGCATGAATTCGAAGGTGGTGACGGCAGTAAGAAAAGCACAGTTTAGAAAGAGAACGAAGAAAAAATATATGAGTAGTCGTAGTGCCGCAGGAAAAAAAATGGGAGGTATAAAGCAACTAGGGAGAAAAAAATAAGGAGAAATAGGGGTAGGAATTTTTTTAAAAAGGGTGTGATATTGGGGATACAGAAAGATGAAAATAAATAGAGGGGGGACACACAAGTTAAAACACCAGTGGCCGTAGCAAAAAAAAAAA